>NW_004797404.1:162301-163268 GCF_000002075.1 Aplysia californica | reverse complement strand
CCCCTTTTTTGCGAAAAAAGAGAAAGATTTTAACAAATATTAATAGGCCTAGTAATAAAAAGAAGTAAAAACATACGGGGAAATAAACCAAAAACAAAATGACAATAACCACAATTTAAAAAACATACTCACACGTTTGTTTTGAGGTAAAGATAAAAGGGGACTCATTAGCAAAACATTCAACAAAGGATTTTTAAATTTTCAATTAGGCTAGTGAGGAAATGAAACATAAATGGTAGGCCTCTAAGCATTATTAATTAATTTGCTACGTCATTTATTATCTTTTTGAGACAGAAGGTTTGATTATAAAACTGTGGACAAGAGTTTCATCTACTTTCCCTGGGAGACAGAGTACACTATAGGCTACGATACAAAATTTGATTGACGAGCAATGTTCCTCACTGAGGTTCTCGAGCATGGAAGGAAAGGTATAACAAGTGGAGTTCGCCACAGTGGTGTCCTGGCTCTTTCTCCAGATATTGAAGAAAGGCTGTTGTTCGGGGCGAGTACCGTTCCCAAACACTGCACTGTTAGGGACTCGTGCGCTTCCTCAGCACTGGACTGGGACGCGAACGGTAGGTTCTACGCTTCAAAAACAATGCACTGATAGTTTTAGGGACGCATCAAGGAGATTAAGAGTTAGGGTTAGGGTTAGGGTTAGGGTTAGGGTTAGGGTTAGTTCTAAACTCCTTGGGACGCATACACACGCTTCCACAGCTCTTCGAAATTATTGGCCCTTGTTTGTGACATCGATACTATCTGGTAGTACCAAAAACTAACCTAGTACCAAAGATTCTGTACTACCAAGATATTTCAATTGCCCTATATCTATCTCGCGTCCTGGCGCGACCTTGTCTAAGCGCGTGACGGCCCGTGATACGAGCGTAAACAAACGTTTCAGCGCTTTTCAGTTAAAGTTGAAAGTGAGCAATTCTGTCTGCAGGCAGAGAGAGAGAGAGAGAGAGAG
>NW_004797404.1:157762-161004 GCF_000002075.1 Aplysia californica | reverse complement strand
GTGTGCGTGCGTGTGTGTGTGTGTGAATGTGTACGTATGTGTGTGTGTATGTGGGGGTGAGAGAAAGGGGGGGGGGAGGGAGAGAGAGAGAGAGAGAGATACAGAGAGAGAAGGAGAGACACAGTGACAGACATACAGACAGAGAGACAGACAAAGAGAGAAAGAATGTGTGCCATTGCAAAATACCTTATCGCTACAGCAAAGACACCTTATATCTAGTAAATGTTAATGTTCAACACCCCCATCTACTTGACATTGATCATTTATGAGGCAGGCTGTGCTTGTCCTGTCTATCAATCATGGCCAAGGAGGACACAGAGGAATACAATATCCAAGCAGACAAACTAAGATACAAGATTTTTTTTTTTTAACTCCATTTAAAAATCAAACTCAAGTCTACTGAGTGCCAAGGCAAAGAGCCTAACTTCTACACGCGACTCTGGTACATCTAATTAAACATGAATAAAAAGAAAGCACAAGACAAAGTGGAAGACCTATATAATATATATTAAATGTAATATGACCCTGAGGTACAACATGAATGCAAAAATGAGCAATTGCTTTTGACATACGGTATTATTAATTGGGAATAACCAAGAAGAGATAAAGAGTTTTAAAAAACATCCAAGTAACATCTGATGATGGCAATGAAAATGATCATGAAAAGGGACTTTTCAAACAAAATAACTTCCATTCAGATGAGAGAAAAAGTAAGACAGACAGAAAGAAATGACAGAAGGAAAGGAAAGAAGTTGGACCTACTATTTGTTTGTTTGTTTGAGTAGGTGTTTTACGGCACTCTTGATTCAGTTTTGTTCTTAGGACCTACTTCTAGGGGCGCTCTCCAATCACTAATGATAAAAAGAGGAATGAACATGAATACCTAGCCAATAATACAAACAAATAACTAGTAAGATAAATTCCACACAGTAAATTTATTAAACATATTTTTCCGCTGCCCGCACAAAAGGAGCTCTTTGCAGTTTTGAAAAGTCCAAAAAGACAAGTAAACTGACATACCTAGTACATATATCAATGACAGTTCAGACAAACCTTTTACGCCTTCAATCATGCCGCTGTCACTGAAATTTCTCCCTCAGACAAACTAAAAAGTGTTCTGAGGGGACAACAATAAGATGTAAGTCATTATATGAGGCCTAAGAGTCAACAACGAGGGGTCGGAGTTAATTCAAGACATGAATAATTAATAAAGAGTCAACAACATGGGGTCGGACAAACTGTAAATTTCTAAAAGGTCACCAAGCTGGGTCGGACATGAGTCCTGAGGGTCAACAACGAGGGATGGGACTAAAGTTAAATTTATAAATGGTCAAATAACAAGGCATCGAGGCTTAGTCAAGACATGAGTCTTGAGGGTCAACAACGTGGGGTTGGACTAAAGAAAAAGTTATAAATGGTCTACAAAGAGGGATTGGAGCTAAGTCAAGACATGAGTCCTGAGGGTCAACAACGTGGGGTCGGACTAAATAATCAACATTAGGAGTTGGAGGTAAGTCAAGACACGAGTCCTGAGGGTCAACAACATGGGGTTGGACTAAAGGTAAATTTATAAACGGTCAACAACGAGGGATAGAGACTAAGTCAAGACATGAGTCCTCCTGAGGGTCAACAACGTGGGATCGGACTAAAGGCAGAGTTATAAATTATCAATAATGAGGGGTAGGGGTTAAGTCAAGACATGAATCTTGAGGGTCAACAACATGGGGTGGACTAAGGGTGGACTAAAGGTAAAATTCTAAAGGGTCAACCAGAGGGGGCAGACCAAAGTCAAGACATGAGTCCTGAGGGTCAACAACATGGGGTTGGTCTAAAAGAAAAAATCATAAATGGTCAACAACGAGGGGTCGGAGCTTAGTCAATAGGGTCAACAACATGGGGTTGGATTGAAGGTCAAATTCTAAAGTGTCACGCAGAGGGGACGGATCGAAGTCAAGACATGTGTTCTGAGGGTCAACAACGTGAAAAAGGATAAAAGGTACAGTTATACAAACGGTCAACAACGAGGGGTAGGGGTTAAGTCAAGAAATGAATCTTGAGGGTCAAGAAATGAATCTTGAAGGTCAACAACATGGGGTCGGACTATAGGCAAAGTAAAATGGTCAACAACGATGGGTTGGAGCTTAGTCAAGGCACGAGTCTTGAGGGTCAACAACGTGGGGTCGGACTAAAGGAAAATTTTTAAATAGTCAACAGCAAGGGGTTGGAGCTTAGTCGTTAGGGTCAACAACATGGGGTTGGATTGAAGGTCAAGTTCTAAAGGGTCACCAAGAGGGGACAGATCGAAGTCAAGACATGAGTCCTGAGGGTCAACAACGAGGGGTCGGACAAAAGGTAAATTGGTAAATTTATAAACGGTCAACAACGAGGGATAGCTGGGGCTAAGTCAAGACAAGGTGTCCTGAGGGTCAACAACGTGGGGTCGGACAAAAGGCAAAGTTATAAGCGGTCAATAACGAGGAATTGGGGTTAAGTCAAGACATGAATCTTGAGGGTCAACAACGCGGGGTCGGACTCAAGGTAAAGTTCTAAAGGGCCACCAAGAGGGGTTGGAGGAACGTCAAGACACGAGTCCTGAGGGTCAACAACGTGGGGTCAGACAAAAGGCAAAGTTATAAACGATCAACAATGAAGGATGGGAAGTAAGTCAAGACACGAGTCCTGTGGGTCAACAACGAGGGGTCGGACTAAACGTATAGTTCAAAAGGGTCACAAAGAGGGGGAGGACTGAAGTCAAAACATATGAGGCCTGAGGGTCAACAACGTGGGGTCAGAATAATAATAATAACAACAATGCTGATCATTTCTATAGCACCCACTCCCGTGTGAACACAGCTTTAGGCGCTTTACATGTACAAACTATTTTCCCACTCGCATACGTGCGCGCGCACGCACCCACTCTCTCTCTCTCTCTCTCACACACACACACACACACACACACACACACACACACACACACACACACACACACACACAATCACGCACACATTACACGCACACACATCTACTTGCTTATCACACGTTACAAAATGAGCACATACGAATACATAAAATATTATAAACTATGCAATTCGCAAAATACATAAATGGATGCATAGTCATTTACATAAACATTGTACTGAACATGAATCTACTGAAATAATGATTTCATTAAATGTGTCTTTAAAGATATTGTAAATTTAGACTCAGAAGCGGTATGTCTCAAGGGTTGGGGAAGAGAGTTC
>NW_004797404.1:151098-157662 GCF_000002075.1 Aplysia californica | reverse complement strand
TGACTCCCTGAGGGTCAACAACGTGGGGTCGGACTAAAGGCAAAGTTTTAAATTATCAATAACGAGGGGTAGGGGTTAAGTCAAGAAATGAATCCTGAGGGTCAACAACAAGGGGGGTCGGACTATAGGCAAAGTACTATGGTCAACAACGATGGGTTGGAGCTTAGTCAAGGCACGAGTCTTTTGAGGGTCAACAACGTGGTGTCGGACTTAAGGAAAAAATTTTAATAGTCAATAGCGAGGGGTTGGAGCTTCGTCGTTAGGGTCAACAACATGGGGTTGGATTGAAGGTCAAGTTCTAAAGGGTCACCAAGAGGGGACAGATCGAAGTCAAGACATGAGTCCTGAGGGTCAACGTGGGGTCGGACAAAAGATAAATTGGTAAATTTATAAACGGTCAACAACGAGGGATAGCTGGGGCTAAGTCAAGACAATATGTCCTGAGGGTCAACAACGTGGGGTCGGACAAAAGGCAAAGTTATAAGCGGTCAATAACGAGGAATTGGGGTTAAGTCAAGACATGAATCTTGAGGGTCAACAACGTGGGGTCGGACTCAAGGTAAAGTTCTAAAGGGCCACCAAGAGGGGTTGGAGGAACGTTCAAGACACGAGTCCTGAGGGTCAACAACGTGGGGTCAGACAAAAGGCAAAGTTATAAACGATCAACAATGAAGGATGGGAAGTAAGTCAAGACACGAGTCCTGTGGGTCAACAACGAGGGGTCGGACTAAACGTAAAGTTCAAAAGGATCACAAAGAGGGGGAGGACTGAAGTTAAAACATATGAGGCCTGAAGGTCAACAACGTGGGGTCAGAATAATAAAAACAACAATGCTGATAATTTCTATAGCACCCACTCCCGTGTGAACACAGCTTTAGGCGCTTTACATGTACAAACTATTTTCCCACTCGCATACGTGCGCAGGCACACACACACACACACACACACACACACACACACACACACACACACACACACACGCACACACCACGCACACACACACCACGCACACACACACACCACGCACACACACACCACGCACACACATCTACTTGCTTATTACACGTTACAAAATGAGCACATACAAATACATAATATAATAATATAAACTATGCAATTGGCACAATACATAAATGGATACATAGTCATTTACATAAACATTGTACTGAACATGAATCTACTGACATGATGATTTCATTAAATGTGTCTTTAAAGATATTTTAAATTTAGACTCAGATGCGGTATGTCTCAAGGGTTGGGGAAGAGAGTTCCAAACTGATGGAGCAAGGTAGGCAAAAGATCTTTCAGCTAATTTTTTTTTACCTCCCTTTCTGGGACTCTTAAAAGATACTGATCGCCTGATCTTAGTGATCTAGAGTTTGGAGCATAAATTTGGATGAGATCACTGATATATGAGGGAGCTTTATTAATGGCACATTTATGATATAATATTGTAATTTTATATGCTATTCTAGCTGACAAAGGGAGCCAATGCAACGTTCTTAAGATGAGAGCAATGTGATTCCTCTTCTTTTTTCTGTAGTACTAGCCTTGCAGCTTAAATTTGAAAATGTAACTTGTGAAGAGTGGTATTTGGTATGTTAGTTAAAGCACTGCGATGACCGAAGCGTGAAAACAAAGATGACACGAGCGTTTTCAAAGAGCCTTCATTCAAAAACAGATACATGTATATGACAAAAGAAATAGTTTTAAGTGATCAACAACGAGGGGTTGGAGCTAAGTCAAGACATGAGTCCTGAGGGTTAACAACGTGGGGTCGGACCAAAGGTAAAGTTCTAAATAATCAACAATATGGGTTGGAACTATGTTAATAAGTCCTACTAAAGGGTCACCAAGAGGGGTTGAAGTTAAGTCAAGGAATGTGGGGTCAAAGTAAAGTTCTAACAGGTTAACAAGAAGGGATCAGAATAATATTCCAAAGCTTTTACAAAGAGGGGCTGGAGTAAATCTCCAACAAAGACATGAAGACCTGAGTATATACACATTGGCTGTTGAACCATTTTTCTTATAGTAAACAAGCTTTTCATTGTGTTTAAAAAAATATTTTGTAGCGCTCTAAAGGCTTTCAATTTTGTTGAATCAGTGGATTTCAAACTTTTCACAACTCCAAACTTCAAGTTAAGAAAATACTGGTGGTATCAGAACGTCTACCACAGAAGGTCAAAGGCCAAACTAATAGCTTGCAGCGCTTGTTTATTTGTTTTTGATCAAGTCATGATTGATTGAGTAGCTGTTTTACGACACTATCGACCCAATTTGACCCAGTCAGTTAACATTAACAGCACCAAAAAAGTGCAAGAAATATTACAGAATTAAAAATCCACTCCAACAACCTCACACTCAAACTCAAAATCAGCAGGAAGCTCTACCCACACCATTCTACCCCCGCAACCACCCCCCCCCAAAAAAAAAAAAAAAAAACAACCTACACTGCCCCCTCAACTACCTCCCGCCATGGCCATGGCAATATCTACAAAATCCTACTCTGAACCTAGCCTATCCACCTAGCTCCCTATCAACCTATCTGCCTATCTCTTCAGCCCCACTGCGTCACTTTAAGCCTGAGTGTGATATACGGAAATCGTAGCAACAGAGCACTGTGAGACCTGTTTGACCAGAAAAGTGGCTAGACCTTCTGTTGTCACCAAAGTTTGCATTGGAAGTAAGGAACAAAACCTCTTATTCTATATCAGTGACAATGTTTCTAAGTAGCTTCATTACAAAATCTGCATCTGGACATCATACAAGGAACATTGTTTTCTTGAGTCTTTGCTGGTTTTTACAGCACTATCAACACAATTTATTGTACGGTGAGCTGGCCTCCGCAAAGCAAGTGCAAGGGCACCCCCATCTTCGCTTCAAAGATGTGTGCAAGCGAGATATGAAATCACTTGATATGGGCTCTTAGGTGGGAGACACTGGGAGCTGGTCTCATCAGAGGTGAAGCCCGACTGCGACAGGCAGCTGAAGACAAACGCCATCCCCGAAAGAACAGCCAGAGGCTACCAACACAGGAAGACACCATTCACAAGTGCAGCCATGGCTACAAGGACTGCCATTCTGTGTGGACCTGTTCAGCCACAGCAAGCGCTGCTCTCGAACCTGAAATCTCCTACGGCGCAGATCCATAGTATCCTGAGACTGAAGGATGCCATGCCATAAACACAATTTCACATGAGAGAAATAAAACAGTCAACTGTTATAGTCCATGGTAGTCATCTGGAGGAATTGACATGTCTATTCAAGAGTAGCTGCATATTGAAGGATTCTTGATGCCTGGCAATTGTCTGTTAGTTCTTGAATGACTAATTGAAGAAAAATTGTTTCACCGTGCTATTGGCACAATTTGATCATGTTAGCACAGCACTCATTTGGCTGGATGCCCTGTGCAGCGCGGGGATGTTACCATCCAGGGTGAGTGGAAGGTCCTTCCTGTCAGGGCATGGTATCTGCTTCTTTGGTAGCTGTTAACTGTTGGCTTGACATCTTTCTAAGAAAAATATATAAGGTAGCGTGAGTTACTAAATTTGAATAAAGACAATGTACATAGCTGCAATAATGGTCACTTAGCGCACACATGAGAAATAAAGTTACGGAGAAAAAGTAAAAAAAGGAATGACCCTACAAAGGCATTCTCCTTCCAACAGCTATAAGAAATAGTGGTAGTTTTTGATGGTGTATATTTTAACGAGGCAATTTTTTCATGTAAGTGCCAACTACAGATTTTCCTAAAATCTGCCTTTCATAGCACTTATTAAAAGGACGGGCAGACATTTTTAAAAATCTGTCAGTACATATGTTTAAAAACTTTTCCTTTATTTATTTTTTCTTAAGAACTTGCATCTGTATAGTTTGTTTATTTTTCAAAGTAGAAAAAGGGTCGCTATAAAAAATTGTTTGCTACCGGTTTAAAAAGACAGACATTTATAAAAATCTGTCAGTATATGTTTTATCATTTACCCTTTCCACCTAAATGCCAAATTAAAACTTTAAACTTTAAATCAGAAAAACCAATTGGTATTTTTCTAATTTTACTTCAATAATAAATAAACAAGTAGTGTTCCAAGACATATTTCCCAGACAAATACCTCCTGTAGATGCTCCTGTCTGTGGGTGCTCCTCCGGCTGGTCTTCCTGTCCGCGGCTGGTCCTGGTGATGAAGACGTGTCAATTCATACAATCGTCTTACATCTATGGGCTACAGTTTTGTATTTTTGATTTAGAAAATAAAAAGACTCGTTATAATATTATTTACTTCCAGTTTAAAAGGACATAAGGACATTGATAAAATCCTGTCAGTAAATACATTTTATTATGTTCTCTTTTCCCCTAAATGCCAATAAAAAATCCAACAAACTTTCACCACGAAATTTAAAAAAACCCACGAAATTTATTTTTCTAATTTTACTTTAACAATTAACAAATAATTTTCCAAGACCTATTTCCCAGACAAATACCTCCTGTAGATGCTTCTGTCTGTGGGTGCTCCTCCGGCTGGTCCTCCTGTCCCCGGCTGGTCCTGGTAATGAAGACGTGTCAATTAATACAGTCGTATTGCAACTATACAGTTTGTATTTTTGCTTGAGAAAATAAAAACAGTCGCTATATTTTCTACTATCGGGTTTAAAGGCCATAATAACAGTTATAAAAACCTGTCAGTATACCGGCATACGTTTTATTATATTACCTTTTCACATAAATATTTTTTTTTAACTTTCACTTTGAAATTGAAAAAAAGCTCCACCAGCAATTTTTCTAATTTTACTTCAACAATTAATAAATAATGTTCCAAGACCTATTTTCCAGACAAATACCTCCTGTAGATGCTTCTGTCTGTGGGAGCTCCTCCGGCTGGTCCTCCTGTCCGCGGCTGATCCTGGTGATGAAGACTACAATCGTCTTACGTCTATACAGTTTACATTTTTGTTTCAAAATATAAAAAGAGTGGTTATAATATTGCTTACCACCAGTTTAAAAGGACAGAAGGTCATTAATAAACATTTTTCAGTAATTACATTTGATCATTCTCTCTTTTCACCTAAATGCAGCAATAAAACTTTTACCTTTAACAAACCCCCTATTCCCAAAGTGGGGACATAAACCATGTCTTATGAATAGTAGAATTGTCATTGTAAATCAGCTGATTAATCAATATCATGCTCATAACTGTGCCTGGACTGCAAGAGGGAACTGCTGCTTTTTCTTTCCAGATCCATACTATCGTCATTTCCACTAGTTCTTTTGTATGTTTGTCAAACTCTTGTGACCCACTATTTCAGGGGTGCCTTGATAAAGCAGACTTTGTGCTGTTGAAGCTAGAGAGGTGGGCAGAGAAAGTCTAATTCCCTGTGAGGACTTCTCTGTTGACATCCACCCCTCGGCGCTCATATGACCTTATGCAGTTGCAAGCGCCATAAAACCACTGATTCAAACAAGAAAGACATAGTTCCCAGACAAATACCTCCTGAAGATGTCCTGTCTGCGGGTGCTCCTCTTGGTGGTCCAGGTGGTCCTTAAGGAACAATCCAGTATACACGCCACTCCAACATCATCACACTCAAACTCAAAATCAGCAGGAAGCTCTACCCACACCATTCTACCCCTGCAACCCTCCCCACCTCTCCCCCTCCCAAAAAAAAAGAAAAACCTACACTGCCCCCTCAACTACCTCCCACCATGGCCATGGCAATACCTACAAAATCCTACTCTGAACCTAGCCTATCCACCTAGTTCCCTATCTGCCTATCTCTACAGCCCCGACTGCATCACTTTAAGCCTGAGTGTGAGATACGGAAATCGTGTTGTCTGTGGGTGGTCATCCAGCGGCTGGTCCTGGTGATGAAGACGTGTCAATAAATACAATCTTCTTACATCTATACAGTTTGTACTTTTGTTTTAAGAAAATAAAAGAGTAGCTATAATATTGTTTTTTTTTACCAATTTAAAAGGACAAAAGAACATTAATTTTAAAAAATCTGTCAGAAAATACGTTTCATCATTTTCCTTTTTTATCAATATGCAAAAAATAAAACTTACCTTTAAATCATAAAAACCAATAGGTACTTTCCTAATTTCACTTTAATAGTGTATTAACAAATAGAGTTCCAAGACCTATTTCCCAGACAAATACCTCCTGTAGATGCTCCTGTCTGTGGGTGCTCCTCCGGCTGGTCCTCCTGTCCGCGGCTGGTCCTCCTGTCCGCGGCTGGTCCTGGTGATGAAGACGTGTCAATTCATACATTTTTGCTACTGGTTTAAAAAGCATCAATGGCATTTTAAAAAATTTGTCCCAAAAATATGTTTCATCTTTTTCCTTTTTTCACCTAAACATTAAAAAAAATGTTTTCCTTGTACTTGTAATCAGAAAAACCAATAGGTATTTTTCAAATTTTACTTTAATAGTAAATTACCAAATACAGTCGAACCTGCCCTGACGGCCACCTCTATAAGACGGCCACCTGTAAAACGGCCACTTTCCATTTCCCTCCTTGCGTTTTTTTCTATATAATTTAACTTTGTAAAACGGGCACCTGTCCAACTCGG
>NW_004797404.1:147964-150998 GCF_000002075.1 Aplysia californica | reverse complement strand
AGTTTGTACTTTTGTTTTAAGAAAATAAAAGAGTAGCTATAATATTTTATTTTTTTTACCAATTTAAAAGGACAAAAGAACATTAATAAAAATCTGTCAGAAAATACGTTTTATCATTTTCCTTTTTTATCAATATGCAAAAAATAAAACTTACCTTTAAATCATAAAAATCAATAGGTACTTTCCTAATTTCACTTTAATAGTGTATTAACAAATAGAGTTCCAAGACATATTTCCCAGACAAATACCTCCTGTAGATGCTCCTGTCTGTGGGTGCTCCTCCGGCTGGTCCTCCTGTCCGCGGCTGGTCCTGGTGATGAAGACGTGTCAGTTAATACAATCGTCTTACATCTATACATACAGTTTGTATTCTTTTTGTGAAAAAATAAATTGTCGATAAAATATTTTTGCTACTGGTTTAAAAAGCATCAAAGGCATTTTAACAAATTTGTCCCAAAAATATGTTTCATCTTTTTCCTTTTTTCACCTAAACATTTAAAAAAATGTTTTCCTTGTACTTGTAATCAGAAAAACCAATAGGTATTTTTCAAATTTTACTTTAATAGTAAATTACCAAATACAGTCGAACCTGCCCTGACGGCCACCTCTATAAGACGGCCACCTGTAAAACGGCCACTTTCCATTTCCCTCCTTGCGTTTTTTTCTATATAATTTAACTTTGTAAAACGGGCACCTGTCCAACTCGGCCTCGGCCATCATATTTTAACACACAGCCCCTATCACACCAAACAATAACACTTGTCTTAGACGGCCACCTTAGTGACTCCGTTACGTTTTGTCATAAATTGTGCATTGGCCCCTGGCGTTGTGGGGGGAGCCGTCATAATTAAATCACCTGTCGTTGTTTTTAATGTCCCTCCAACTCCAACAGATCATGTTGCGTAGGCCCCTCCCACTATTGACCAATAGGTAACAAATTTTCATCTGCTGGTGGGGTAAGCGTGTGATACCTCATAACCCATAAGCCCCGCCCAAAACTCAAACAAAAATCGTGAGATGAGTGGTCACTGTTTACCATGTCTGTAACAAAGTAACAATGGACGTCAACATGAACTTGTGACAGAAGCGTCGCTTGTTCTCCTCGTGGTGGCGACCCATGAGTTTGTTTTACCATAGCACTTGGTCCTCCTTGTCTGACACGTCTGTTTCATTGTCGCCCTCGCACAAAAGCAGCAACAAAAGAAAAAAAGAGAAAGAAACCCCCCCAGCAAAAACAACAGCAACAACAATAACAACAATAACAACAACAACAATGCAGTTAATTTCGAGAGACCTCAGAAAGGAATGGTTTGTTTTCTTCATCTCGATCAGTCCTGTCCAAGACATCAACTGTCTTATACGGCCACTTTTTTCTCCTCGACAATGGGTGGCCGTCTTACACAGGTTCGACTTTACCAAATAGTGTTCCAAGACCTATTTCCCAGACAAATACCTCCTGTAGATGCTCCTGTCTGTGGGTGCTCCTCCGGCTGGTCCTCCTGTCCGTGGCTGGTCCTGGTGACGAAGACATGTCAATTCATACAATTGTCTTGTGTCTCTACAGTTTCCATTTTTGTTTCAGAAAATAAAGAGTTGATATATTTTTACTACTGGTTTAAAAGGACATTAATAGACATCTGTAAATACGTTTTTTTATTTTTCCTTTTCAGCGAAATGCAATTAAAAGCCTTACAGCTTGAAAATTGTTTTAAAATAAATAAATTTATTTTTCTAACTTAACTTCAATGTTTAATTACATTATGCTATTTGCACTGGGACATCTGACTGCATTTCATAAAAAGACAGAACAAAATGGTTCGGCCACCTGTTACGTATGTTACCTAGCCAGCCAGCCTTGAGAACCTATAATACCAAGCACTCAAGCTATAAAGGGAGAGGAAGGCCACACAAAAGGTGGATTGAAGTTGTCAAGGAAGCCCTGATAAATCATAGTATCCGAACTGAAAGAGCTGAGGAGCTGGCTTACCATAGAAAACTGCATCTCCCCTCTATGCATAATGGCAGCAGAGGATGAAAAGTAAAAGCAGGTAATTGATCAATAATGTTCCAAGACATAATATTTCCCAGACAAATACCTCCTGTAGATGCTCCTGTCTGTGGGTGCTCCCCCGGCTGGTCCTCCTGTCCGCGGCTGGTCCTGGTGATGAAGACGTGTCAATTAATACAATCGTCTTACATCTATATAGTTTCCATTTTTCTTTAAGAAAATAAACAGTTGATATAATTTTACTACTGGTTTAAAAGGACATTAATAAAAAATCTGTCAGTAAATACGTAGGCCTCTTATTACTTTCCCTTTTCACCTAAATGTAAAAATAAAACTTTTACCTTTCAATCAAAAGAATCAATAGATATTTTTCTTTTTTTTTTTTTTCTTTTTGTAGAGGTTTTATGGCGCTCACAACTGCATAATGCCATATGAGCACCATGGGGTGGATGTCAACAGAGAAGTCTTTACAGGGAATCGGGCTTACTCTGCTCACCTCTCTGGCTTCAACAGCACAAAGTCTCTTTCGACTTTCAAAGCACCCCGGAAATAGCGGGTCACAAGAGTGTGACAAACACATAATAAAAAAAGAGGAAAATGACGATAGTAAGGATTGGGAAAGTAAAAGCAGCAGTTCCCTGTTGTAGTTCAGGCACAGTTGTGAGCATGACATTGTTGAATCAGCCCTTTTTCAATTCTACTGTACATAAGAACTGGGGTAGGGTCAGACTCGCTAAATCAGCGTCCGTGAGTAACGAAGTGCTCGCTGGCACTACCCGCAAACAAGCGGACGGGTAACGAGCCATCCGCTTGTGAAGAGTAGTTCGCTACTCGCTACTCATCGGACAGAGACAACATTTCCTTTAGCCAGCGAGCGGAAGGGTGGATGTGAGACTCCATGCATTCAAGCAGGCAGACAGACGGATGGGGAGCGACACCTATTGCATACTGTAACTCTCTGTATTTTTCAATCTTTCTCTCTCTCTCTCTCTCTCTCTCTCCCCCCTCTCTCTCTCTCTCTCTCTC
>NW_004797404.1:145527-147864 GCF_000002075.1 Aplysia californica | reverse complement strand
ACAGAGAAGTCTTTTACAGGGAATCGGGCTTACTCTGCTCACCTCTCTGGCTTCAACAGCACAAAGTCTCTTTTCGACTTTCAAAGCACCCCGGAAATAGCGGGTCACAAGAGTGTGACAAACACATAACAAAAAAAGAGGAAAATGACGATAGTAAGGATTGGGAAAGTAAAAGCAGCAGTTCCCTTTTGTAGTTCAGGCACAGTTGTGAGCATGACATTGTTGAATCAGCCCTTTTTCAATTCTCCTGTACATAAGAACTGGGGTAGGGTCAGACTCGCTAAATCAGCGTCCGTGAGTAACGAAGTGCTCGCTGGCACTACCCGCAAACAAGCGGACGGGTAACGAGCCATCCGCTTGTGAAGAGTAGTTCGCTACTCGCTACTCATCGGACAGAGACAACATTTCCTTTAGCCAGCGAGCGGAAGGGTGGATGTGAGACTCCATGCATTCAAGCAGGCAGACAGACGGATGGGGAGCGACACCTATTGCATACTATTTACACCCTGCCCCCCTCGTAAAACATTCACCCTCCTGCACCACATTGTAGCTAGGTGTTCATGCTGAAAATTGCTCTCCCCCCCCCCCCCCCCCATAAAAGGCCTTTGGAAATTCTATTTTGATTGACTGTAGGTGTTTTACGGCACTATCGACCCAAATTCTTTAAACTTCGCCTTCAGGTTAAATTGGAACATACACAGTGCGAGCCACACACGAGGTGAAAGGTTACACACATAGTGCTACGTCACCAGCCTCTCTCACTCCCTGTGGCACCGCTAGTGGCTTGAAACACTATGCCTAACTAACAAACAATAGACGGCGGGCCTAACATCGAGTCGTGTATATCGTGTGCTAGAGTTAGTCCGTTCGCCCGCCCGTTAAGTGAATTAAATTGTGGAGCGGACCAACAAAAAAAAAAGAACTGACTTGAGGTCCGCAGTCTGCTACAGACACTTCAGTCAGTGGCACCACCCCGAGGGGGGGGGGGATTTTTTAAATTTTGTTTTAATTTTTAATTAACAAATAATGTTCCAAGGCATATTATTGTCCAGACAAATACCTCCTGTAGATGCTCCTGTCTGTGGGTGCTCCTCCGGCTGGTCCTCCTGTTCGTGGCTGGTCCTGGTGATGAAGACGTGTCAATTAATACAATCGTATTGTATCTATACAGTTTGTATTTTTGTTTCAGAATATACAAAAGGGGATATAATATTTTTACTACTGGTTTAACTCTAACTATGTCTGGACAGTAGCAGCGTCCGGCAGTCGAGGTCCATAACTATGGCTGGACCGATGCGAAGTCATTATTGTATTATGGTACGAGCCGAATATAAAAAAGTATGAGCTAACAAGCCTTAAGTTTGACACGGAAGTCAAAGATAAATGAATTCTACATCTGCGTAATGCTTTATTGATGAGTTTAACTCGAAACAAGTGGTTTTATAAACGTAATGTGTCGGGTCGCATTTCCACAAACACGAGAGAATTACGCGGAAACGTGATTTTAAATCGAGTGTTAAAAGGCCAGAAAAGACATTAATAAAAACGGGTCAGGAGAAATGTTTTATTAGTTTTCTTTTTCACCAAAATGCAAAAACAATGCAAAAACAAGTCTTTCACCTTGCAATAAAACCAATAGTTATTTTTCTAATTTTACTTTAATGATTAATAAATAATGTTTCAAGACTTATTTCCCAGACAAATACCTCCTATAGATGCTCCTGTCTGCGGGTGCTCTTCCGGCTGGTCGTCCTGTCCGCGGCTGGTCCTGGTGATGAAGACATGTCAATTAATACAATCGTCTTACCTCTATACATGTACATACAGATTGTATTCTTTTTGTGAAAAAATAAACTGTCGCTAAAATATTTTTGCTACTGGTTTAAAAAGCATCAAAGACATTTTTAAAAATTTGTCCAAAAAATATGTTTCATCATTTGTCAATTAATACCATTGTCTTACGTCTATACAGTTTGCATTTTTTTTTCAAAATATAAAAAGAGTCGTTACAATATTTTTTACCACCAGTTTAAAAGGACAGAAGGTCATTAATAAAAACCTTTCAGTAAAAATACATTTTATCATTCTCTCTTTCCACCTAAATGCAACAATAAAACTTTTACCTTTAACTCGAAAAACTATAATAATGAACACCGAGACATATTTCCCAGATAAATACCTCCTGTAGATGTCCTGTCTGCGGGTGCTCCTCTTGCTGGTCCAGGTGGTCCTTACGGAACAATCCAGTATACACCCCACTCCAACATCATCACACTCAAACTCAAAATCAGCAGTAAGCTCTACCCATACCATTCTACCCCTGCAACCTCCCCCCCC
>NW_004797404.1:141805-143058 GCF_000002075.1 Aplysia californica | reverse complement strand
GTCCATTTTTTGGGTATGTAGAGTTATCTACTGATATCACCTTAAAACTTGTTCATTTGTCTGTCCCCGTGGTTTTATGCATCCCACATAATTTTAATTTAGCAAAATTTGATAATTTTTAGCATAATTTCGTATTATTTTCCGTTATCATTCTTTATTAAAATTAACAGAATCGTATAATTTCACATTATTGGGCTCATTTTGCATAATTTCATAATTTTTCTTGCATAAAACGACGGGGACAGATTTGTCTTGCTTTATTAAAATTTTTAAAAATACCCGGCTATCTTGATGAACTTACTATGTATTTATTGTTGAAGGAGGAGGGGGTCACCCGCAGCGGTAAAATTAGCTGTCCCCGCCGGATTATGCGATTGTGCCGTCGCGGGTTTTTTTTCGCATAATTCTGCAACATTTGCATTATTTTGGATTCACCGCTGGGTTTTTTTTTTCAAGTTTTTTTTTTTTTTTTTAATTTTTCACAAAACAATTTAACTGAACACCTTACTGTGTGACTAAAGGGAAGGAATCAAGAGTAATAAGTCTCATTTAAGTGAAAAAGTTGTTTTTTTGTTATGGATTTTTGTTCCTTGAGCACGTTGACGTTAGTTCAATTTTTCAATCCATAAAAAGTAAAAGTTATTCTCATTTCTGCTTATGTTTAATGTTTGACAGGTGTTCCTGGTTTTAGTGACGAGCCAGCATCAGAGATCCAGATGGTGGGGTTTTTGTTTTGTTTTTGTTTTTTTAGTTTATAAAAATTATTTTTCTGACCTCTATACAGCTGAAAGTTACGTTACAGAGATTACATGTAGGCCTATATTTTTTGGTTGTTTTTTTCTGACTGATGTGTATCTTTCCAAGTAGCCTACACAAATAACCTACTGACTGATACGTTCTGTTTTCAATTCTTCTGTACATAGATCTTTAACATGAACATTCTTGTTGAAAAAGCGCAAAATATGTCGTGAATAGCGTTACGGTAACTTGCATAATTTTTTTTTTTTGGGGGGGGGGTAATTTTTTTACGGCGCTCGCAACTGCATAAGGTCATGTGGGCGCGCGCGACACGCCTAATACTTTTAGTTGGTAGGAAATTTTGAATTTTGCCCATGTGGCGGCTGAAGCCTACTCTTATCGATTTTAGACCACGATCTCGTGCGCAACTTGCACACTGGCCCTCCGAGATTTTTCGCCCTTGTCCGAGAAGGCTAGGTGTAGATCTTTCCTACCAGAAGATCAGGGGTGTGGCA
>NW_004797404.1:133299-140428 GCF_000002075.1 Aplysia californica | reverse complement strand
ACATTACTTGCTCAGTGCCTGTAATTATCTACACAAAACCCCGTGTTTGCTTTAATGAACACTCGGATTCAACAAGATTTTAGGTCAGGCCCGGCGACTTCGTTGAATCCGAGTTCCACTGTACTCACATATATTTCAGGTGCAGAGAAGCCTTGGACTGGAGGCTCACAGAATATTCCTCTCTTACTAAAAAAAAGAAACCACTCATGAGAAGCCCCCGCAAGTGAATCAACTCACTATGGTACGTAGGTTGGTTGTTCAAGGACGCCACTGGTAGGACCTACTTTTCTTGCCCTTCACTTTGTGGTTCCTGATTTGCTTTTTCCCTGCACTAAATGGTCGTTAATAAGTCAGTATTGTCAGTGTGCTTTTCTTTACCTAAACAAAGGTGTGTAAGCCTACTCAGTTTGAAACCAAGTCTACACTAGCATGTAGCATTCACCCTGGCAGTGCCTCAGCCAAAGAAAAAACTTTTTAAAAAATTATGGTAGGCCTACCAGCATTGTTCAAAATTCAATTGTGTCATCATCATTTTTGCAGAAAACTAATGAGGGTCTCAAAAGCGGAATGACAGACACTATTGTGAGGCAGCGAGGTGAAATCAGGGGCCTGCCAAAACAAGGAAAGTGAAGAAACGTATTTTCCAGCACCATTTGAATTTTTTATCGAATTTTTTGTTTTTTTGGCTCCATTCCTTTCTTCATGCCCATTAAAGAACACAGAGTGATTAAAGCATAAAAGATGTAGATGTTTAAAATTTCAGTTTCCACGGACTCACAAGCTTAGGAAATAATGCAAATTTGGCAGCCATTTTCTCGCTAATTTATACACCTCTGAAACCAGGCGACCCCCACCTCCTTCATTCGCCAATATCTTGACTTGCACAAAAGATAAATATTTTTTTCCATCAAATGCAAGGCAAAATAGACAGGCTTTAAGATGACACCAATAACACCCAAGTTCCCCAAAACTGTCATGTGCCTGATTCCATTGCGTTGTGACACCTATGGCCCTCACATAGTACGGCTACATCACTCACAGCACTTCCCATATAATGGTTTGGGTTTTTTTAGCAAGAGTTTTACGGCACTTGCAACACAATAAGGCCATATAGATTAGAGGTGTTACAAGAGAGAGACTGACAAGCACAAAAAAGGAGGAGATCAGGACCATAGATGTTTGATAGGAAAGAAGGAGCAAACCACACCAGAGCACCCACCAACAACCCACCCATTTAATGTCCCAAACAGCACTTGCAACACAAGCAGGTCTTATATTTAATAAGCGCCAAAGCTTAGAGGTGTTATATTAAGAGAGTAACGAACAAAAATGAAAGAGAAGAGATCAGGGTGATAGAAGTTCAATGGGAAGGAAAGAGCAAACAACACCAGAGCATCCATCAGCCATCCACTGTCCCCATTTGATAGCCTAGAAGAACCAACTGACAAAGGTTCGCAACAGCTAAAACAACACAGGCTCAGTTTGCTTTAAGTGAAGAGGATCCAGTCATGGAACACATATATATACGAGTTCAATACCAGATCAACAGATCTATATAGATCGGCACACCCTCTCTCTGCATAAAATACTAAAACTAACAGGACACACAACACATTATTAATTATAACATCAAGAAAGAAATACAGTATAGC
Organism: Aplysia californica; assembly: GCF_000002075.1. NCBI lineage: Eukaryota > Metazoa > Mollusca > Gastropoda > Aplysiida > Aplysiidae > Aplysia > Aplysia californica. The sequence continues at coordinate 138,776 of NW_004797404.1, read as the reverse complement.
ACGGATAGCTTGAATTCGTTGGGACCAGCATCTGTAATTTGAGGGATCAGTAGTTTGAGGGATATCTTACAAAGATCAAGAAGGGAAAAAAATGGGACCGACATAAGAGTGATTTCAAGTCTTCTTTGTTCGACCTATCCGTGTTATAGTAATACTGTATGTATACGAAACTTTCTAACCAAAGACAAATCCAAAGGAGCAAGGGGAAAAAATCCAAATAAAAAAAATTTGAGTCTTTTTTTTTTTACTTTTATTCAACCATTCACATAATTTACTCGTCCTCCTTGGACCTGAGACGGGCATTTGGATTCGTCACTTTAATGGCCAGCTGCTGAGCACGCTCCACGATGTCTTTCCTCTTCTTGCTTGACACGTTGTGGGCAATCTCAGCGGCAAAGGTACGGTTCTGCATGAGCAAAACTTCCAACTCCTGACCAGAGAAAGAAAAAGACAATTAATGACAAATCCTTCATCGAGGAAGCAAGAAAACAAAACTTTATCTGGAAAGCATAGATCAACACCCTCAAAGTGAATTTCTTTATAATCGTGAGTTCAAAGAAAAGCCACTCACAAAAATACAATAAAATTCTGACTACGACAAAAAATAAAAAACTGTTCAGCCTCCACAGATTCATTCTTCTAATGTTAATGCAAATCAAATCAGTCTTAGAGTGGCCCTGGTGTCACGCAAGATCGTTAGAAGTCATATATTGTCTGTGTGGGGTGGACAGACTTGCAACGAAAATAAATGATAGAATGAAAAGTAAATACTGGCACAAGATCCACTGCAGATATGTGACGTACAGTCAAACCTCATGGTGCCCCCTCCATCTACCGCCAGGTTTCGCCAAAACAAATAACATGTTATTTCGGAAGAAAATTTTTCGTTCAGCATGCAAAAATATATTACACTTCAAAATGGGAAAAGTCGAGGCTTTCTAAACTTCGAGGAAATACTTTTAGAATAGATCTAGTTAAAAATTTGTTTTTCAAAGGATTTTGCCAATTTCCCAAAATTCCAAGAGTTTTCCAGTTTTCCAAGACCCGTACGAACCCTATTAGCTCAGTCACTTTTCAAAACAGCATATAGCAGAATCTGACAATAAGCCGTCCATATGCCTCTTTTCCATAAAGCATAAAGATAGACCTACATGTGAGCCTCAACCAGATTGTCTGAAAATTTTGCACACCCCCTCCCCCCCCCATAAGAGCTTTTGTGGGTGTCATAAGGAAAGACTTCCGAGTAACCAACGACCACCCCAACAAACACAATAAAGAAGAGACCTAACCCTACCCCTAGGTGTACCCCAAAAAAGAACCTGCAACGGGCCTCATGTACAAAGGCCAGCACAAGTCCAAAATGAAAAATTTTTTTAAAAAACCCACTCCAAAACAAACAAGGAGCATAAATATGGCCTACATCTACATTGCTATAACACAAAAGAATTGGAATATGAATCCTCCATATAGATCTAGTAATCTAAATAGATCTAGATCTAGACCTTGTAGAAGTGAATAGGAATAGGCCTTGAGGCTTGAACTAGAAATCCGCATCCGATTCCGAACAGAGAGGGACTCAGCTGAGTCTAGAATCTAAAAAAATAAATAATTCACGCACCTGATGAAATGCTTTTTACCAACATTAATATTATAGCAAAACCTATGATAGGGTTTGACACAATAGAATTGGAATATGAATCCTCCATTGAGGTCTATAATGATCTAGATCTAGATCTAGATCCTATTAGAACAAGTGAGTCGGACTTGAATGAATCCACACGATCTGAACAATTGAATTTGTCAACAAACGAAATTCAAAATGGCCGCTCGAGCACGAAACTGAAAGTAGATAATTTAGGTCGTCGTCCTTTTTCGTATTCGCATTTCTACTCAGGTTCCGACAATTGTGTCGGAAACGCCGACGTCGGCACGAAAACGAAAGTGCCGACAAAGCCGACAGGAGAAAAGGGGGGCACTGGCAATCAGTCAGGCCTCGCACTACGCACATTAACTGATACAGGTGGGCCTAGCGATAGCATCAGCCAGCTCGCGGGTCTGGTCGCGATTGTCCGATTTCAGACGATTGTCAGCAAACATGCAGGTCTAGTAAAGAGTAAATATCCTAGAGGGGTTGCTGTGTAATCCCAAAAACATCAGGAAACCTCTTTCAATGAATGATGCACAAACTGCCAACCTTTTTTAAAAAAAGATTTATCTTCATTTTGATTTACTAGACATAGCGGCCCATGCAGATAAAGCAAAATAATCATCACCACCAGGTGCCAGATCTGCGACAGACATGAACGATCATGGTTCTCCATTCATTCTTTTGTTCAGATGCTCTCAACTAGTCAGTCTTAGTCAGCCAAAGTTACATTATCCTGACCCCCCTCCCCAAAGTAGGTACTGACTTGAGTATTTTCAGTTTTGGTAGGAATGTTTAATTTTGTCTGAGTAGCAGCTGAAGCCTACTTTTAATCGATTTAAGAACCACCAGGGGATCTTTAGCATGCACAACTTGCACTTGCACACAGGACCTCGTAGCATAGAATGAACTATACATTCTACCCAAAACAAAACAAACAAAAATTTAAGCAAAAATGAGCACAACTACTAAAGTCGTCATAATTATTTCCAAATCTGCTTACCCTGACATTGTGAACCAGAAATCTCTTGAATCCATCAGGGCAAACGTGTTTGCATTTCTTCCACGTTCCATAACCAATGTTGGGCATCTTGTACTGGCCCTTGAAGCGCCTCCTCACTCTGTTGTCAATACCCTTGGGCTTACGCCAGTTGGACTGCGGGACAAAGAGAGTTAAAAGTACATCAATCACAAAACTTATACAACTCAAAACAAAAAATTAACCAACCTAACCCCCCCCTAACCAAAGGCACCTACTTTTCCTCACAACTATCAAACTGGGTTACAAAACTAAACAAGATGGCCTGACAGCATGTGAATGGTGCGCGATCAACAGGCAGCATGTGATTGCCTGCCTACAACTAAACAGATTATAAATAAGTTCAGTGTAGGTTTTTCCTGTGCTGTACCCCTTTGTTAAGTTGTAAAGGGGGTTATCAGAGAACAGCAAACAGCACTGATTCCTTTGTAAGTTCAAAGTTACATCGATTCTGTAACAGGAGTAAATTTGACTTATTTCTGCCCAGTCTGTTCAGAATTGGAGCAGTTTCCACGCAAAGATGTTTTCAAAATTCATGAAGTTTAGTAATGCCCCACAAGCCTGTGTCTCCCCATCGGTAACATTTCAAGCAATGTCTATGACACAATTTATGACAAAACGCAATGGAGTCACAAAGGTGGCCGTCTAAGACAGGTGTTGCAGTGGAATCCTGTTATAACGAGAGGGAGGGGACCGGAGCAAAATGTCCGTTATAGCAGGATCCTCGCTATAAGGATCCAGTAATAAAATAAAGGGAAACTGTAAAGTAGGCCAAATCTATGATTTTGCAGTTCTGTTTATTTCCTTTTGATATCTCCCCTGATGATGATTTGGTTTCAACATGACCTTAAGGTCTTACTTGATCAAAAATCTAATCAGGTTTCTTTCTCTAGCGCTAGATCTAGCGATGTTGACTGACAGCTCGGCATTGGCGATCAGAAAGAAAGGGCTCGCGGGTAATTCGCCCGCTGTGTTTTCCCCCACCCCACCTCACCCTGTGGTGCATTCCGCCAGCTTGCGCATGTCACTCATTCGCTCCACCCATCACATTGCTGTGACCTCTCTATCTTCATCGGAGAAGTGAGAGGCATGGCAGGCCTTGATAATCTAAACTAAGCTTACACTGGCTTATCAAGCGATGCGTTCTGCTTGTCTGCGCATGCCACACCCTCCCTACTCAGTCGCTCCGGCCTTCATTGTTGACACACATTGGCTCTCCCATTCTTTGTTTCGCTAGATCAACAGCAAGTTTCTCAACTGGCGAAGTTTTTTAATCATGAATAATTGGCCTATGCACTGTGCACAGCAGCAGCAATATTCCGCTATAACCGACTCGCATGTTTGTCCGATTGCGCTATAGCAGTATTTTATTTACAAAGGTAAAGAAGAGAAAAAAACGGGGTTTTAGAATAGTGTCTTTATAACAGACTTCTCGTCTTTTCCGGACTCGTTATAAGAGGACTCCACTCTATTACTTGGTGTGATAGGGGTTGTGTGTTAAAATAGGGTGGCCGCGGTCGCGCTGGACAGGTGCCCGTTTTACAGTTAAATAATATCGAAAAAACGCAAGCGGGGAAATGGAAAGTGGCCGACTTATAGAGGTGGCCGTCAGGGCAGGTTCGACAGTACTAAACAAATTCCAAAAATCCTGCAAAAATAAAAATTAGAAAGAAAAATGAATGTAGTTTCAGAAAAATATAACTTTATGTATACGCAAACTGTTGGAAATGTTGTAACTTTAGTTCAATCAGGGTGTCTGACCCGTCACTCTCACTCTCAGCCTCGCGTCGGGCCGTAGATCTAAATTCTATATCTGATAAATCTGAATCACCCAAACTCTTGCTACGTTTTCATCAATATCTGATTCATCATATACTTGTTTTTGCTCAAATCCATCATCGTTTCCTTTTTCAAACTCAGTTGTGTTGCTTTCCAAAAAGTCGAGACCCCTTCGACGTGTCGGAAACGCAATCGCACTTCGACTGCTCTAATACTAAAACTACTGGCCCGAAAAAAAACGTTACGGTATCAAACGGAAGAAAAAAAAATTTGCAATAACTATGTCAATCAAAATCTCAGCTCCAGAGTCTCGTCAAGGAGAGACTTCGTTATTAAAGACACTAGGTCCGGGCGAGTTAGGGTGGAGCTTACAAGAAAATTCATGGGTGATCCCGGGTGAGTTAGGGTGTAATGTGTTATGCAATCTCTAATATAACTCATTTACCAAATACATACCTTGACCTTTCCATATCTGTCAGACTGGTGACGGATAAACTTCTTGGTCCTTTTCTTGACCACGACTGGTTTGACCAATGGTCGGATGGCCATTGTTGCTGAAAATACAAAATATAGCGAAACAAAGATGAGAAAAGACCGTAAAACAATGTCTAACATTTAAGTCATGATTTGGTATTCCCCAAACTGCATTCAAGGCATGAACGTAGCCTGCAGACTACGTTCACGACGCCGTGAACGTGGCCACTGTGAAAGTTTTAACTCAATTATTCACAAAACAGGAACCTGGATAATAGACAAATAAAAATTGGGGGCTCTTGTAATAGAAATTGCCTTCCTGTTTGTTTCCATAAGAAACAGAAATAACTGTTAAGGACAAAAGTGGCCATGAAGGCCATTAGCCAGCAATATTGTTCTGCCTTTTTTGTATTAAAAATTTATTTTGGGCTAACTGAACTTTGGTGGACCCACTGTGTTCCTGGGGTATGAGGGGGCATGTTAGTGGGGGGTTTCAGGGAATTATCAATTGGAACGGGAAGGCAATTACCAAAGAGGGGG
>NW_004797404.1:129781-133199 GCF_000002075.1 Aplysia californica | reverse complement strand
GGGGGGGGGGGGACTGGACTACCGAAAAACGTTATTAACGGTGTAGCTCATCAGGTTGGCCTCGCAACCCCCCCCTACCCACACACACATGCGACTAAACGTAAAAAGACGCATTTTCAAAATTGGCTGCTAATTTTAGTACTGTGAAGTCATCACTTCCTGGGATACCCACAAACTATTTTTATTAGGCGGTAGAGTTACCAAAGATTCTCTACTACACTACACGATCTTTGGAGATACTGTGTGGAACAACATGTTGAGTCAGTGGCTTGACTTATTATCCGTATCGATGCGTTTCGCACGCAAACATTTCACACTTGCAGCTAACTGCAGCTCGGTAACCATGCTCTGGTGATAAAAGATCGCTTAGATCGTTGATGCTCAGAACAGTAAGAACGCTGACACTTGAAATAGAAACATGGTAAGTAAACACAAAGACAAAGCGCGTTAAAATTGCCGTAAAATACGCCCGGAGATCCCACCCCCTCCCTCTCAGGCCGATTAAAACAATGCGCAGAAGAGATAGGCAGCAGCACCACCGGAACACTGCATCATATCACATTACTGGTACGTCTCCTGGGAAAAAAATGCACCAAACGTCGTGCAAAGGTAGGTATACACGATCTGTGGTGCCATGCAGTTGGCTATGTTTAGATCAGGTAGTCACGTGATCGGAGAGGTATCTCGGTCTGACGTCACACAAGATGGCCGTCTTACCTAAAAATAGTTTGCGTCGTTCTGCATTCAGTCGCATGTCCCCCCCCCCAGCCTTCAACACACCACCTAATCCTAATCCTCCCCCAAAAATCGTGACTTGCGATAGCCATGACAAGGCATGTTTGGTGTTTGCAAGCGTGTGACAAAATGACTGTCTTCATTCAACCTTGATCTGGGTTGGGGAGTGACGAGACGACTGATGTCTTGACTGCTGCACCGGCCCGTATGATGAAATGACCGTCGGACAAAATGACTGGTACTTCCCTGCACCTACCCTTACTTCTACCCCTACCCCAAACCATGGCACTCCTGTACAATTGCGGTCCCGTTTAGGGATACTCATTCTACTGACCCCACCAACAATTACTTCTGGTTCTAAACCAATACTTTTTCATGCGCGTGCCCCTGAAACCCCCCTTGCCTTTTACTGCTCATTTTGTAGGCTAGATCTACCGATAAAACATTGATACCGAAAACGGAGTGTCTACGTACACGGTAACTGGGTACCTAGCCTTAGTCTTAGTGTCTATGTACACTGTAACTGGCAACCGGGCACGTAGTTTCAGTGTCAGGTACACGGTAACCAAGCACGTAGCCTCAATATCTACGCACACGGTAACCGGGCATGTAGTCTCAGTGTCACGTAACTCACGTTCAGAACTCCAAGTTCAGTTTTTGTCATCTGGTGTTGCCTTCATCCCCACCCCTCCCCAGACTGTACATCTTAAAAATCAATAATCCCCCCATTCCAGAGCCCTACACTACACTATACTTCACAGCTCACAGTCTTTGAATGAACTTTGGTGACCCCAACCGGTACTCACAATGTGATGCACATGCGCAGATTCACGGACTGGTCACGATGGCGACCCCGACAAGACGCTTGTACGACTTTCTTTTCGAAGGCCCTTTCTTTTTTTTCAGCAAGTGACAGCACAGGACAATAATATTGATTTATTTTCATTCCGGTTACCGTGTTCGTAGATACTGAGACTAGGTGCCTAGTTACCGCGTATGTAGATACTGAGTCTAGGTGAGACTAGGTGCCCGGTTACCGTGTAGGTAGACACCCCGTACCAAATATTTAAATCAGTATCGACATCCAGTAGTCTTTGATTGTGCGCTTTATTGATGCTAGTCTAGTCTAGATCTAGATTAGAATCTAGGTCTAACGGGACCGCAATTGTACAGGAAGGCCCAAACCATAGCCCTAACCCTTGGTCTTTATTTTACTGTTGTTTCATAGTCACTATAACATGATAGTGATTACTCGTTACGGAAGTCCTCCCCCAATGGTCTGCGTGACTATTCACTCTGCTGACTTGGTATACTCTTATTCTAATTCAGTCAGTCTCCTTGGTGCTGGAAACTATTTTTACTCCTACTAAGGCTACACTGTAGACCTACCAAGCAAGGTAGATCTAGATTAGATCTAGATCTAGATCTAGAATCTCACTACTGAGATACACACACACACTTAACCCGTTCATATGCAGTTCTGACGGCTGTAAAGAGAAATGCCACCTCTATTCTCACCCGGGATGATAATAGTGCAGGCGAGTCTTTTGGCTATTCTCACCCGGTGCGCGTTCACCGTTATAGCCTAGATCTAGGCCAACAAATTTTGCGTTCACCCTAACCCACAGAATTCTACACTGCGATAACAGAAACATTGTAGAATTCTGTGCCGTGAACAAACGTTCCATTACAACTGTAGCCTAGCCTACTAAAAGCGTACAATTTTGTCTGTGGGCAGTGGAGAGAGAGAAAGATAGAGAGAGAGGAGTAGCGCGAGAACTTCCGGTCAAAACAAAATGGCGACCCGCGTAGTTCGGCTCGATTCGAAAAGTTAAATAGCTGTAGCATCTTTGTAGACAACCAAATTAATTTACTTTTGTGTTTTAACATCATTTTTTAACTTTGTTTTGGTCAATTTGATCGTCCACACCGATAGACAGTATTCAGAAAGAGACAGAGAGAGAGAGAGATAAGGGAGGAGTAGATCTTGCGAGAACTTCCGGGCAAAACAAAATGGCGACCCACATAGTTCGGCTCGATTCGAAAAGTGAAATAGCCATAGCATCTTTGAAGACGATCAAATTAGCTTACTTTTATGCTATAACGTAATTTTTTCTTGGCTTTTATCAATTGGATCATCCACACCGATAGACAGTATTCCAAAATGAGGAAAAGCAGGTCTTGTTTCGCACCGGGTGAGAATAGCCTACGCTGGCAATTCTCACCCGGGGTGAGAGGTAGATCTAGATCGTTTTTCTATTCAAGACTATTCTCACCCCGGATGAGAATAGCCCGGCTGGATTGTACTTTACCGGACCACCCGTCTCGGCCCGTGATTACTACGCACGCCTAGCCTAACTACGCACTCATAGTACTCTGCGTGCGGACAAAAGGTAGTTCCGCGGGCGACTTCGCGCACGCACAGCGAAGTCAGCGGCGACTGGCGAGGCGAGGTGAGCGAGAGGTGGTGGTGGTTGAGAGTGGGCAGGGGATTTAACTTTGGTGGACCATTGTGTATCATACCAACAGTGGGGTGGGGTGGGGGGGTTCAGGGGGGCTTGCCCCCCTGGAAACTATAATAAAGAAAACACACAAAAATGCGAAACAATAACATGAGCGGACAGTCGTGTTTACATATCAATGGGGGGTTTCAGGGGGGCTAGCCCCCCTGGTAACAATAATT
>NW_004797404.1:114958-129681 GCF_000002075.1 Aplysia californica | reverse complement strand
GTGTGTGTGTGTGTGTGTGTGTGTGTGTTTGTGTTGTTTGTGTTTTTGTTTGTTTGTTTGTTTGTGTGTGTATTTGTGTGTTTTGATCCAGCAGCCTATCTGATTTAAAGTCACGGCTGCTTAAACATTTCGTTATAAAGTAAAATAAAGTAATGGTAACTTTTCTAGATTATGTTTCACTAGGCAAATCATAACAATGATATCTGGCTATGCCTAGCCTTGTCATTTTGTGGGGATAAGATCCATTGCACATAAACGGCACCGCATAGCCTACATAATAACAGCATACTCTGAAACAGTAATAGACAGTCATTTTGCGCCTCTCATTTCACTTCTCAGATGCCCTTAGAACTTTTGCACTAGTCTAGGCCTATATTGTTATTACCCTGGTCTTTGTCCGTCTCCCACCTGGTCACGTTTTGTTTTTGTTTTTGGCTAAGTATAAAATGTAGGCCCTATTCTGCGATTTTGTTCTGGTCTAGGGCCTACCTTTTCCTCAGGCGAGGCCTAACCTAAGCTCTTTCTTAAGTTTTCCACCAAGATGTCCAACGGCTTTATGTGGATTCAAGCGTCCCAGAAACTGCACTTGTACGATCTGGGAGCAAAATTAAAATGAAATGCTAGTACAAGAGCCATTTTTCTCTGTAACAGAATTCTGTGTCTTTGGCAGAACTTATTCAATGGCGTTTTTTTTTTTCGTTTAGCGGGTAAACCCAGACTTTTCTCTACCTGGCTACCAGTTGGTACACAAAACAATACAATTGTGTTGGCCTACAGTTTACAGTGCAGCCTGCTCTCTCGCTCTACAAACTGACTGGAATGGAATCAGGTCAGACACTCTACGACTGAAAATGTACAGTGTTCTTAGAACGGTGCGTGTGTAGTTCTGTGTTTCAACATTTCAAGTAAATTTTTTTCAGGGAAGTTGAGCAAGAAGTGAAGCTGTTTTAATGGTAAGTACACCCAGCGTTTTTCCCCATTGCGTTGTTATCGATTGGCTTCGCCAGTGTTTCATCCTTCTAGATAGTCTCACGTCACCTCTTCCGGGTAAGCCCGATCGTTCCCGAAATAGCGGGGGCCCTCGATTCCGATTTCCGGGCCACAGGAAAGCACATGTTCGTTAATCCGTTATTCGAGCCCGTTTCCGGTAAGCGACGGAGCAGTATCCGGTTTCGTTTTAATCAACGAAGTCTGCTATTTCTGACGCACTTTATTGATTTTGAAAGCAACAATTTCTTTTGGAGTGAGATTCATATTAAAGTAAGGTAAATTTTAGATTTATTGCCAAAACTTTAGTTGATTAGCGGAAACGTTTTAATTATATAGGTTGCATATTGCAACCGTTTTTCCATAATCCTACCAAATTTCAATGGCATTGAGTGTTACCTTCGGGGTTTTTGAAGCACCACACTGCGATATGGGTCAAATATCAAAACATGCTTTTTGCCTTCCATTACCGGAAGTTAGCTGATCTGCTAAGGCGTCTGTCTCCATGGGAACAATTCTATCATGATCTTTAATTTTATCATTTATTTGTCAAAGACATACGAGCAATATTTGCGTAAAATAAGGTGCGATTAATCTGACAATGAGAATTGCAAACTCATTATGCCTAGATCTAGGCTTAGGAGACCTGTCCCCCTCTGATATCTTTATTTTCTTCACTTTTTCAATCACATTCTCTTGTTGATTAATTCCCTGAAACAGCCTCAAGTTTAAAATTTATGTTGATGCATGTGTATTTTTCAAAAATGTTCCAGTTTGTTTGCTGGCTATATTCTCTGTTATAGACCAACATATGTTCTTGGTCAGATCTAGATCTAGATTCTAGATCTAACGTAGACTAAAGTTGGAGTGTAGATCTAGATATCTAGATCTAGATCTAGATTATCTAAGTCTAGATCATCTAATGAATCTAGATCTAGATCTCTAGAATAGATCTAGATCTATTGGCATTTTAAATTTTTCCTGAGATTCAAATATATTAAATTATGAGCTCTGCCTAATATTTTTATTCGATATTCAAATGCAAAAATTTGGAAAAGGGCTCTGCTCAACTATTTTTTTTTCAGTTTTAAAATGCAAAAAATTGAAAAGGGCTCTGCCCGCAGCGGAAGCTCTGGCCAATTTTTTTTCCAGTTTCAAATGCAAAATGGCTCTGTCCGCAGCGGAAGCTCTGCCCAATTTTTTTCCAGTTTCAAATGCAAAATGGCTCTGTCCGCAGCGGAAGATCTGCCCAATTTTTTTCCAGTTTCAAGTGCAAAATGGCTCTGTCCGCAGCGGAAGCTCTGCCCAATTTTTTTCCAGTTTCAAGTGCAAAATGGCTCTGTCCGCAGCGGAAGCTCTGATCAATTTTTTTCCAGTTTCAAATGCAAAAGGGCTCTGCTCATTTTTTTTTCAGTTTCAAATGCAAAAGGGCTCTGTCCGCAGCGGAAGCTCTGCCCAATTTTTTGTTTTGTTTCAAATGCAAAAGGGCTCTGCTCAATTATCTTTTCTGTTGTTTCAAATGCAAAAGGGCTCTGCCCGCTGCGGAAGCTCTGCCCCATTTTTTTTTTCCAGTTTCAAATGCTAAAGAGTTCTGCTCAATTTTTTTTCAAATTTCAAATGCAAAAGGGCTCTGCTCTATTTTTCTTTTTTCAATTTCAAATGCAGAAGCTCTGCCCATTTTTCCCCATTAGGTTCAAATTTTACTTTTAATGGGCTCTGTCTGCAGTGAAAATTTAATTTTCCTGTGCATTCCATCTGATATTTTGGTATTACTGCAACCTCATTAAAAATTTTTCAGAATTTCAAGTTCTTCATTTATTGCACGTGGATTTACTAAGTACTAACTTTTTGAGTTGAAAGAAAAATCTTTGTCTACTTGGGAAAGTTTGTTTTGTTAGGATTTTATTGTTGATGTTGTTTTGTTTTTGTTTTTTTTTGCTTTGTTTTTTTGCTTTTTAATGTTTCATTTTGTTGAGTTGAAAAAAATTGTTTGAGTTAACAAAAAACTGCTTTGTTTGTGTTGAGGAAAAACATTGTTTTGACTGAGTTGATTAAAGTAGTTTTGTTTGAGTTTTAACAAGTTTTGGGGGCTTTTTGCTGCGGTTGATAAAAGCTCATGGTGGAATCGAAAAGAATTTCTTTTGACTTGAAACTTGAAGTGTTGAAGAAAACATCTGTTCTATTTGCACTGAAAAAAAAAAAACGACTGTTGCTTAGGTTGCAAAAAATCTGTTTTGTTTGAGTTTGTTTTTGGTTTACATTGTTTGTTTGTTGCTGTTGTTGGGGTTTTTTTTAAATCAATTCTGCTAGAACTAGAATTAAAATTATTCTTTTTTTTCCCTCCACTTTTCAATTTTTAAAACTCGTTTTGTTTTTAGTTTAAAAATAAATTATTGTCCCAGAGTTGAAATAAATCTGTTCCACTTTAATTACAGTAACCTGTTTTGGTTTTGGCTTTTTGTCGTTCGAAAGACATTCGTTAGGTTATGAGTTATACACATTATTTTTTAAAATTTTGATTCTCTAACTTCTTTCCACTCTTTCTATTTCTGTCCTTGCTTGAATCTTTCTTTTTTTAACAGGAACTTCGCACTATTTTAACTTGCTTTATGGTTATAGCATTAGATCTAGTTTTTTCTCTGCTTGAGTCAAAATAAACGAAGCTTTCAAAAAGTTAATCAAAGCATCTTTTATCGATTTATTATCCACATATCGGTACGGGTAACTATTCCGACTGTAAAAAGTAAAACTAAGCCGTGCATACAAGCGTGAAAGCAACCAACTTGAGTCCCTCGTGCTCATGTGACATATTATAGTTGTGAGCACCAATAAACTCTTACAAAAATAATATTATACTTGTAGAATTTGTCACTTTGAGCCAATATGGCAACTGTGAGAACTAGATCTATAGTTGATTTTAAAGCACTTCTTTCGGAATATGACACACGTGCCTTAACTCCAACAGACACAATAAAAAATGGTCACCTTGTCTTTTTGCTTTTTGAACACAAGAAAAAGTACTATCATGCCATGTCTGCTCTCGGTGTCATTCTTAAGTCAAAAGTTAAAGTAGATACAGTTAGGGGTCACATGAGACGGTTGATGATTGCCGTTGATCGTGCATTGAAGAAAATCAGTGTATCCACTTGCTGGGAGCGTTTTAAAACACTTTTAGAAACTGAGTATGTTGTCCTGTTGGATTCCCCATGTGTCTCTTTCCCTCCTACCGATGGAGTATCTGGAAGTGAAGTCACAGCTTCCTCTTCATGTATTACACACACGGTCCCTTTTTCCACAGCTTCCTCCTCATGTATGACACACACGGTCCCTTTGTCCACAGCGTCCCCCTCATGTATGACACACACGGTCCCTTTTTCCACAGCTTCCTCCTCATGTATGACACACACGGTCCCTTTTTCCACAGCTTCCTCCTCATGTATGACACACACTGTCCCTTTGTCCACAGCTTCTTCTTCATGTATGACACACACTGTCCCTTTGTCCACAGCTTCCTCCTCATGTATGACACACACGGTCCCTTTGTCCACAGCCTCCCCCTCATGTATGACACACACGGCCCCTTTGTCTGCAGCAGTTTCTTGTTCATCACACATTGCCCCTCTTTGTACCTCCTTTCTTTGCCCATCAACATCCTCACTTTCAAATTGTGCCAGCATTCACTCTCCATTCTCTGTCAAACGTCTGCGGTATGATTGTGAAAACTGTGCAAGGAGACGAAAAGACATAGCAAAAATAGCCAAAAGAAATACTGAAATGAGGTCAACTGTGAGAAAGGCAAGAAAAAACCTATCATGTGTAAAGAAACTTACTCAAAAAGTAAATAGAAAAGAACTAATTGAAAAGGAACTGAGACATGAAAGAAGAGTTCACAAAAGACAGTTGAAGAAACTAGGAGAAAATAAAAATGTCACTGGTGACGATGAAATTTCAGCCCTTAAAAAAAAAATTAACAAGCTTCAGAAGCAAGTAAAATTACAAAATCAAAAAATGGTTGACTTTGACAGTAAGGTCCGTGCACTCAATTCTGAGGTCCGCAGTTTACAAAAAGAGTGTTCAGAGTTAAAGTCCGAAAATGACTACCTTTTAAGTTTGACAGAAGACCGTGCGTGTGAGTCTGTAGATGAAGCTACGAGCCATGAATTCCCTATGGGAATGAGGAAGGTTATTTACAAATCCCTTCTCTCACAAGTACCAGTCGCTCATGCGGGAGAGCTGATCTCCTATACAATGAAGGAACTTGGTAGTGGTAGTAGTAGTAGTAGTCAAAAAGTTCCTCATAAGTCCACCGTTGCAAGGATGGCTTACGAGCTCAGTGCTCTGACAGCACTACAGGCAGCTGCCACTCTTGTGACAACAGAGTGTGCTACTTTGTGTTGGGATGCAACAACACTAGATGCAATGCACATTAACCAGGTGAATATTTCCACCCCAGAGCAGGTTTTTACGGTGTCTATTGCACGACTGCCAGGGGGGAGAGCTGTTGACTATGCTGCGCATGTGTCAGCCGTGATAGATGAGCTCTCCGATACCTACTCGATATATTCGGGTGACAGCATGGGATCAGTGAAAGAGAAGATCATTTCTAGAATTAGCAGCACTCTTTCAGATCGTGCCCCAGTCAACCATGCTGTTGTCGAACGTCTGAAGGTCGATTTCGACAAAGACATCATAGAGTTAAATTGTAACCTGCACGTGTTGGACGGGTTTTCCTCGCATGCACGGTCCAGTCTAAAAAAACTAGATAAAGAGTTAGGCATAACACCAAATGGCCGAGATTGCTCGGCAGCAAACTTTGTTTATGCCATATCAAAGATACGGTACAAACAAAGTGGTGATCCCTCCGGCTTCAAGACTTTCTTGAAGCAAAATGGCATCCCCCCATCTGCCTTTGTCAGATATGTGGGAAACCGCCTACATGTCATTTTTCACATGGCAGGGATCATCATCAGACACCAGCCCAAGCTGGTGGAATATCTAGAAAAATATTGTAGAAACGAGTCGCAGTTGAGGTGGGATTCTCTCAGAGACATCAGAGACGAGAGACTTCTCACACAACTTAGAGCCCTGGGGATCTGTGGCAAAGTCATCACTGGCCCTTTCATGACTTTGTTTTATAAAAACACTCAAAAACTGTCCAACCTTGAGATGGTGCCCTATCTCAAGCAGTGCCAGAAAAGCCTTGACAACTTTGCCATGGATCCCCTTTCCCTATTGACATCGGATAGCGATGTTTTTCAGCAGCCTCTCCGCCAGGATGAAGTGTTGAACATCCTTCAACACTCAGAGAAGACTGATCTTCTCTGCAAAGCTTTGAAAGTAGTTCTGGAAGCCTTCCAGAAAGTTGTCTCTAGCCAGCTTGTCCGTTACACGTCAGGACCACTTTCTGACGTGTCAACTGACACTCTGGAAGCGACAAAGGCGGCGAGCCCAAACAATATTTGGGCAGAGAGGTCTTTAGGAATGACAGATTCTTTGTGGCGCCGAGCTCCCAATGCATCCATTGGGTTCTTGGACGCCAAGGTGAAGGCGGTCACCAATAAGACGTTAAATTGGCTTGACTCTCATGATAGCAGTGAGCAGGACAACCTTATCAAGTTTGCAATAAAGCGCGGAAGTTTCCTTAGGCGAGCTAGGATAGCAGAGAGTCAAGCAGTAGATGAGGCGACTAAAATTCGCCTTTTAGAGCTAGGACAGGCTAGGGATAAGAGGCTCCGGAATAAGGTAGAGAGGGGGGTAAAACAGGCTCTTCAGGAGAAAAAAATTGATAGTGATGTTTTTAATACTGTCGAGGAGGGTCAAAGGGTCTGGTTAAAACATCTTGTGTTGGGGGAGAGGTCGTCTGTAATTGGGGCTCTTTTAAGACACGCTTGGGAAGAGTCTGATGGAGAAAAAATCTCGTATTGGGGGAGGGTTACAGAAGTGAAAGTAAGAACAAAGAAAACAGTTTTCACTGTTGGGTACTGGTTAGATGGGACGTCAGAGAGCTCTTCTGAAGATTACGATTTAACTTCAGAATGGTTGCTAACAGATATGGCAACCGGGGACCTAGTCTTTATGTAAATTCCGGGCCTCTTATAGATTTCGGGCCTCAGAATTGAGAAAGTAAACCTGTGCAAAATTTTTGAGAAACAGACCAGACATGAAGTTCATATTCTCAATAGAATGTTTCAGTTGACAACTGTTTCAAAAATTGGGTGCCAGTCCACCTGACGGTCTACGACAATAATAATAAATTCTACCGCAAGTCCCGCCTGATTGATCGCTGTTTACTAGTGTTTACCTTACCTGTTTAGTGGACTTTAGCGATGTGGGTGGTTGAAGGGTGCTCTGGTGTGGTTTACTCTTATAATTGTTATTATTATCACCATCATCATTATCATTGCCATTGATAATATAAAGTTGTTTTTTGTTTTGATATTTTTCTTCACTGAATGAAATATGAATATATTATACATGTGATAAATCACAAACCCTTTCATTCAATTATGGAGGAAAGTATGTCGAAAAAAAAATACTTTGTAAGTTGAAACTGATGTGAAGATTGAGTCTCTACATCTTTCTTTCCCTTTCTTGCATGAGGATGTTGGTAAAGGGATGTGACCGTCTACAAAGAGAAAAATGCAATAATTGAGTTTATTCATCATATTTCCACTCCTTAAGCCATGAGGAGATGGTCTTATAAATGTAACTCAATAAAATGATGAAATGAAAACTTGAGATTGGGCATCTCTGATTTTCTCTTGAAAAGACATGAAGATTGGGTCTCTACATTTTTCTTTCCACCTTGCATGACGATGTCGGTGGTAAAGGGATGTGACCTTCTACAAAGAGAAAAATGCAATAATTGAGTTTATACATCATATTTCCACTCCTTAAACCACAAGGAGAATGGTCTTATAGATGTAACTCAATAGAATGATAAAATGAAAAATTGAGACTGAGCATCTGATTTCCTCATGTGAAGACAAGGGTGGCAATCTGGGGGAGGTAGCTTCAAAATTTATGGATTGAATGACCTTATCTAACCTTTGTTCTGATCCTATATGATCAGCTGCAATGCAGGTTTCAAGGAGTGTCCTAGTGTGACATTTTGTTTTATAAAATATTGTATTTATTATTTAAACATTATTTTACTAAAATTACTTTTTTTGTCAGTGTTATTGTTCTTAATATTCTTATGATGATGGTGATGAAAATTATTATTTGCAGTATCCATTGTAGTAGGCAAATTCCAGGTTAAAAATCAGAGATACTGGTTGGTTAAAAGTAGAACCAAACGGGGGGATGATAAATTCACAGACAGGGGATCGGGAAAGAAGTTAAAACAGCACCTTAACTTGGATGGCTGGTGCCTCTATAAATAAATTATTGATCATCAGGTGGTCGTCCCAAGCCTGTGTAAACGCAGAGGGCAACTTTTATTTAGCATGTAAATTGTAGTAGTCTTTAATAGACGATTAGAAAGGAACATCGTGGTAGACGACCAAATGGGCTGATACAAACAAATTCTCCTCAATGCTCCATGTATAAAACAGTTAAGCACATCATGCTCCATGTATAAAACAGTTAAGCACATCATGCTCCTTGTATAAAACAGTTAAGCACATCATCATGCAAAAATAAGGACAAACTATAACCACTAAAATATTTTTTATGCGGCCAACGACAGTCCCAAGCCTGTGTAAACGCAGAGGGGGAAAAATTAGTATGTGGATTATTGTAGTAGACAAGTTAAAAAATATACACACAGTGGTATAGATATCTAAAGACCACCAAATGGACTTGCTCTAGAAAAATATTTTTCTTCTTGTATGATGTAAAAGATCAGCTGACCGCATCGTTTCGGTCATATTTTAAAAAAAAGTAATACATTAGCAATTGACTCATCATGCATAATAGCAGGCTTTATTGTTACAATAAAATCAGGATCTGGGTTCGATGCACCCACTTCCGTCCTGATATCAAAATAATAACTGCATAAACTAAATTTAAATTATGTTTTCCATCAATTCACAGACAGTTCTTTATTTTGTGTTCACTAGAAAAAATAAATGCGACGGTTTGCGAACTAAGAATGAAAAATTATACAACATTCGGGGACTGCAGTACGGTAACTGTACTGCTTTTAAAAAATATAAACATGACAAAATTGTTAATGAATGACTGTCTAAAGTTGAAGTTCTATCATCATGCTTTCCAGTGACGCCAATAGTTTGTTCTATGTTGATTAGAACTAGAGATATATGACGTTCATTTTACAGATCAAGGATCTTATTATCGTATATCAGTGATATATGCCCTTTTTCAGTTAATTTGCATATATTAAGAAGTTAACATAAATATTTAATGATCGCCAGCTCGTACACTTTATAAAGTTTCATCTCATCATTTCGGTCATTTTGATGTTGGGGTTAAGAGGTTTACAGTAAATAATTTAATGAAGACCAAAGATACAAATTTTTGTTATTTAAAGATCAATTTAAACCACATTTAATTTGCATTCATGAACATATCACTTATTCACATTCATTACTTTGTACGCCTCCCAAAGTTTTATTACAACAATCTGTTATTCTGATATTCTATATCTCATCATTGGGTTTTTATTCAAATTGTAAGCTTAAATACATGTACTGCAAATTGTCCTTATTTCTCTTGACGAATACAGTTAATTTGCATAAATCAACATAATAGTTAAACGAATGCTTGCTCTTTATACTTAAAAAGGTTTCGTCTCAACATTTCAGTCGTTTTGATGTATGGATTTAGGGGTATAGTACCAAAAAATCATAAAAATGAAAGTGATTTGCCCTTTTAGGTTAATTTGCATAAATTAACATAAATCATAAACGATCGTAATAATATAGCACTTACACTTTATCAAAGTTTTATCTCAACATTGGGGTAATTTTGATATGGAGGTTAAGAGGTTTATTACTGTTAACTTAATAAGAATCAGAGGTACAACTTTTCTGTATACAGATCAATTTAAATCATCTAATTTGCATAAATTAATATACTTGCACTCATTCATTACCTTGCACGGCTCCTCAAGTCTTATTTCTACAATCCATTATTTAATGTCTGGGTCATTGTTCTTTTTAAAAATTATTTTAGGAAAAAAAAACGGCAAATATGTCCTATTTTCTCTCTATGAATCTGATTAATTTGCATAAATTAACAAAATATTTGAACGAATGCTTGCTCTTATACTTAAACAGGCTTCGTCTCAACATTTCGGTCGTTTTGATGTATGGGTTCAGGGGTATAGTACCATAAACAACAGCGGTATGCCCTTTTTCAACTTTATCAATTTTTCGGTCACAATTTTGACGTCATTTTTTCTATATGTTTAAACAATCATTTTTACGTTACAAAAGAAGCCATAACTTTAGTTCTAATTATCGTAGAATGCTAAATTTGGTACCACTGGAAAGCATTTTTCAAGCTGCATCCACCTATTGTAAAATTTTTAATCTGTGAGAAATTTGAAATTTTCATGAGACATAACTACTTATTCCCAGACCAGGTCAGGCTTGTTCAAGTCGTTGTTGAGTCTGAGTAGGCCTAGGACTGGTTGCTCAGCTGCAAGTAGTCTGTGTTTATATACAGTTTACACTGGGACTGAAAACGCTAAAGTTCTAACTGAAAGCAAACCCGTCTACTCAGCCTTTTTTGTAGAAGATGCGGATCAACCGATTTTGTAAATCAGCTGTTCATAGCGACATGTAACCTACTCCTACTCAGCTGTTGGCTGAACCCGAGATAATCTAGAATCTAGAAATCTAGTCAATTATTAATTAGATATTCTAGATCTACCGCAACGAGCACCATTTAACACTCTTATATTTCATCCCTCTTGCAAGATACTTACAACAATCTTTACTTTTACTGTTCACTATCTATTCTTACTCCTCTATCTGTTTTACTATCGCTAGAGACTCTTATCATCTATGCAAAGTAAAGCTCAAACGGATAGCTCTAGAGAACGACAACTAAACACCATTGGCTGATATTTATAGTAACTGTCAACTCTTTTTGGCGTCATTGAGGGATTCCCACTTTGTCAGTCATGGTGGCAACACGAATGCACGACGGCAGCCTGCCGACTCAGATTATTTTCTTTTAACTTGTAGGCTGTAGGCTGTTCGGTTCGGTTCTGTGATTGTGCAGCTCCCTTCTTCCGCCCAGATTGATTCTGATGCTGTACACTCCGTAAAATGAGAAGAAAAAAAAGTCTAAGAAGAGTAGGCCTACGTACGAAAGCAAGTTCAAACAAATTTCAACGACGCAGTGCAAATGATCGACCGTTTTGATCCAGATCGTTTCTTTTAAATTTTGTAAGCACAAGAAATTTTTAAGCACTTAAATTTTAAAGAGATTGGACTCAATAGGACACTGAGCTGCAAATGTATCTAATTCGAGACTGCAAGGTTTGCAAATGGATACTGTGGTGAGGTGCAAAAGCAGTATACTGGGTATGCAGTATACAGATTCTAGGACTAGGGGGAATCCCTAGGAAAGGCTCAAGAGTGAAGCTTGGAAACTGCCAGTGCAAACCACGCGCTTCGCAAAATCATCATTTGGCCTAGAATCACAATCAAATGACGCGGCGGGCATTCCCCCTTACGAGATCAAACAAGATGGCTGTTACTAACTATAAATATATATATATATATCGGCCAATGGCGTTTAGTTGTCGGTCTCTAGCTATCCCCTGAGTAGCTGCTCTAGCTGTTCTGTAGTAGTGTAACCCCTGGCCCTGTGTCTACTACTCATTGTCTTGCCTTTTGTAGTAAGTGTGTAGGAAACCTTTGAGCTTTTTCACATTTCAAGGTGTAAAAATGATTTAAAAGACAGATTTCCCTGCAAACCCATCCCGCACAAAAGTGGACTTCTCTTGCTGCTACTGCTATGTTTCTCAACCGAAAGTCTTATTAAAACTCCCAACTTATAGACTTATTATTAAATCCGGCATTTAGATATCTAGATCTTGAAATTGCTATAGGATGCCCTTGTGGACAAAAGTCATTGGCACTACAATTTGGATCATTTTGGAGAGGGGCCTCTTTGGCCTTACTTGTCAGGATCACCTGGACTGAGAGGGATACAACATCCCAGCAGAAAGATGGAGAGATATGAGTTGATTTCTCCCTCTCCCCACATGTTTTGTGCTTGTGACTAGAAGGGGGTTACCGTTACACCACAAACACCAGAATTTTTGTTATTGGCAGGAATTCCGTACTAGGCAACCACTCATGAAATGGAGACAGTATAGAGGGTTAGAGCTTTATAAATATATATATTATGGTTGTATGGTTTAGGCAGGTGTTAGGGGTAAGGTCTACGGTTAGTGACGGGGTTAGGTCTCTTCTTTATTGTGTGTTTGTTGGGTTGGTTGCTCATGACAGAAGTCCTTCTTTTTTTTATATATATCTCTGAGGTACATCTTTCATGATTTAACATGAGATTAACAAGATGATGTCTTTGACAGCTTGTTGGTGATATTTCATCTTTGCCATTGTTTAATAGTAGAATGCTTTTGTACACCTTGTTACTTACTGTACTGTTATGACTATACTATGATGAACTATAAATAAATGAACAGCAATCCAAAGATTGATCCTGATCACTGATATTTATATGATAAAGTTTGTTACTATTACAAAGTATTTGGCTTTAACGAAGAAAAAAATGTTTTTGTAAATATAGTATAGTTGTGGTCGAGGCTAAACACACACAATGTCAGATTCAGGGGAGTGGGGATGATGCGTGTGTGTGAAGTAAACAGAAACAAATTACAGACCTAGTATTTTTTGCTTTGGTTTTACTGAAAACCTCATATTGACCTCGTTTGCATTGGCCATAATAGAGAAATAAATCAAACGCTATGTTAGTTAACATGAATGATGATATTGGACACAGATTGGCATACTGAAGTGACTGTGCACAGCTTGTCTCTGGCCCTTAGTTGAGCTATTGGTCACTTGCTCGAAAGGATAAGAAGAGGGATTCTGAAGAGCTCAATGTTTTCTTTTAATTTACAGATCAATATAAATCAAATATAAATATTAAAACTCAGTGCGCAGGTGGCAAAAATGGTTTTGGGTATAATTCATGACATCCTGTGTTGTCATGGTGACGGTGGCCTGCTGAAAACAAGACACTTACTACTTGAATTTCTAAAGTCATAAATACAGATTTCACTTTCTAGGATAGGAATACACTAGAGTCACTATTATTTTGATTTAGGCGTTTTCCTGTATGTAGCATGAGTTTGAATTCCATCATGATGTTTAAAAAGTGTTGAAAATAACCTTCCAACCTAACATAAATTTACTTATAATTCACCCTGTCATGTATACGAAAAAAGACAAAAAGGACTAGTCTATGAACGGTAAAATATGGATATATAAGCTTTCACTGTGCAAAATATTTAGTCTCCAGGGCTATACAAGTGTTTGAGAATTTAGTTTTTTTCTGTCGTGCTGTCAATGAAAAACACAATTTAGAGAAACTAGCCGTCAAAGTTGAAAATGATAATATATTCTGTGATCATCGCATGCTGTCCATGAAAAACACAGTGTTATGTTTATTATAGAAAATTATTAATTTCAGTAAAATATGTTTACAGGATTCGATATAAAGATAATTCAAATATTCAATAAAGCTAAAACCACAGAAATAATATTTTGAGACTCCCTAAAGAAAGAGCATAAAATGTTAAATTAAATAAACAAACAACAAAAATAAAAGAAGACCAGAGAAAGCATCCAAAATCTAAAGTCTTTTCGTTCTCTCTTTCTGCCTCATCCAAACATCCTGCAGATCAAATATGTGATCGTGCTGGTTACCCCTGCTATCTTTTTATCTCTTTGCTCTCAAATTATGCCTCCTCCTCATTAATATTCAACAATAAGCCGCTCATTTCTGTCTGGTTCCATTTTATCTCCTCTCATCTTTTCACTGACAACTAACCAAACGAATAAAATGTTTTAGAAGTTAAGACCAGAGAACATACAAGGTGTTTCAGAAGTCTTCTCTTTTTGTTTCTTATTTCATTTCATCTGGATAGTTAGTGTAACCTGAGTGCAATGTAATATGTAATTGCTTGACAGAAACGGGCTTCTTGTGTTACTGTTGATAACCCCGCAGCCTATGGGCTTGTATTTCTGTGCTGTGCTGTGTTGTAGAAGGCGGGCCGAGGTTTTTATGTTTTGTTTTCATTTTGCTGCAGTGTAAAGTGTGCAGCTGTGCAAGCGGGGTACCCATGTGAATTATTATACATCTCGATACTTCTGTTAGTGCAAGGTGTTTGCTTTTGTAGAAGTTCTCATTTCTTTCTTTGCAGGTGGTTAGAGGGCGCCTCTGGTAGGTCAGGTCTATTTTTGGGGGGAGGGAGGGGGGTTTGTATCTCTATTTATTCTGTCTGTCGGTTTTACTGTTTTCCTAGCACTAAATGACCATTGTTATGATGTCTATGTGCTTGTCTCTACTCCTACAGATAACATTGATATGGGCGAAAAATATCGGAGGTCCCCCATGTGCAAGTTGCGCTAGTTTAAGATCCATTGATGGTCTAAAATCGATAAAAGTAGGCTTCGGCCGCCACCCGGGCAAAATTCAAAATTTCCAACCAACTGAAATGGTTAATGTGTCCCGCGCGCTCATATGACCGTATATGCTGTTGCGAGCACTGTAAAACACTTACCACC
>NW_004797404.1:92733-114858 GCF_000002075.1 Aplysia californica | reverse complement strand
AGAAAGGGGAGACGGAAGCGAACGACAGAACATGGAAGGGGAGCAGGAAAGGAGGGGAAAGGAGAATATTTTTAACAAAGAAAAGTTTACACCGCTATGAGGTTTTGAACCTGGGACCTATTGAATGAGAGGCGAACACCATAACCTCTAGATCACGAGAGCCCCTTTTGGAAGTGCCGTAATAACTAATTGCTAAAACAAAACAAAACAAAATTAAAAACAGATTGAGAAAGTGGGTGGTTGGCATTTGGTATAATAATATAGGCCCATCCGTGATCTTTGTTCTATTAGAAACCTCGGCATACTGCATTTGGTCCGTCACTTTAATGGTGTCTTCAAACCGGGTTTAGTATAGTTTTATTTTCGGCCTTCAAGTCCAGCTTGCCAACGTTGTCTGGACGCGCCACATGTTTGATTGTCGCATGCAGCATTCTATCCGTCAGGACGGCCGATCCCGGACAAGAAATGAGATAGCTACCTCCGGGACGGGAAAAATCAAAAGCTAAAATGATAAAAATTGCATAAAATCGCATTTTTAAAGTTTAGATTTGAGTTCATCGTACGTGAAAACCCCCGCGCGACGTATGATATTTGTGATTTTCAGCGTAATTACAACCTTTATTGTGATTGAAAAGTCTGGTGAGCTCGTGTGTTCGTTATCTTTTTCGCAAATTTCGAGAGCAACGCTAATCCAAAAGCGCGGTCAAAAATTCGTTGTTGTTCAACTTTTGTGAAATATCTCCTTAACTATAGAACATAGTTTCTTCAACTTGGGCACAATGACTCTATATCAGTTTGTCTCAACTGATGAATTTTTTTTAAAGCACTGTTTTCTTGAAAATTCCTTAAGTGCAAATGTAAAAAACAACAGTCGATGGTTTCTACAGATTTTAAAAGGTTTATAGTTGGGGAAATATCGCTTCTAAAAGCAAATCCGTCTTTTTTTTAAATAATCGCGACAGGTATGCTTATTGAACGCATGTTTTGATAACCTTTAGTGAAAAAAAAGTGTTCACTATAAAATAAATCTCTAGTAGCAACTTTCACCACTAAAAAGTGTCAGTGTTGAGCTGTGACGTGGGGCATTATTCATTATTATATTCCATGTCAATGTGTATAAAGTGTGTGTGAGAAGCGCGAAGTGCTATGAACAATTGTGACGGAGATTAATGGTATTTTATATAAATCTATACAGAAAAGTTAATATTGATCAATCGTTAAAGAGATATTTGAAGATAAGTTGCGCCTCGAATTTTTGACCGCACTTGGCCTATAGACAGCGCCATTGTATCAAATGAGGTCAGTTTCCTTTTTCTTTTTTTTTGGTAAATGTTTTACATGCTCGCAACTGCTCAAAGTCATATTAGATCTATATGAGAGCACGGGATACATTAAACATTTTCAGTTAGCAGGAATTTTTTGAATTTTGCCCGGATGGCGGCCGACACCTACTCTTATCGATTTTGGACTACCAAGGGATCTTTAACGTGCGCTGCTTGCACACAGGTCTCCGAGATTTTTCGCCCTTATCTGAGAAGCTGTAGGTGTAAACTTTTCCTACCATAAGAGCATCAGAGGTGTGGCTGAAAAATAGCAGCAAGAAGGAGTCAAGGAGAAGCAGTAGAAAGGCTGCAGAAAGAATCAGGAGCCCAGAGGAGGGGGGGGGGCGAAGTAGGTGAGAGGTTGGGGGCAGAAAGTGGAGACCAAAGAAGACGACAGAACATTGTTAGAGAGCAGGAAAAGATGTAAAAGGATAAAATTTAATTAGAGAAGAAAAGTTTCCGTCACTATCCGGATTCGAACCCGGAACCTATTGAATGAAAGGTGAACACATTTATAACCTCTAGTCCACGAGAGTCTGGTCAATCTCCGAAAGCGAAGGAACGGCGGGTGCAGTTTGCATCATACCGCTTTCAATTTACATATCAGGTGGACGGAGCTAGTGGTTACGGCCTTAGGTGCATCGTTTTCTTCTCCTACCACAATATGCCGAAGGCCCAGGAAGTTGTCTCACTAATTACAAGGCAATCCCCAATGTCCGGATCGTATGCGGGAACAACTTTTACCCAATAGTGAAATATATAACTGGGAAGACCACAGAAAACGATTAATTTATTGAAGAGCTCATAAAAATGGTTGAATTCAGATTTGATTTTTCAAAAAAGGGATATAGGCATTATTCTCTAATATGACCTGCTGGAAACAAATACATTGATCTTCATGAGGGACTAGATCCTGCAACGAGTTGTAGCTGAATGGTTTTACGACACTGTACATTGTGAAGTTTCTTCGGATCCATATTAAAATGTTTATTCATTAGCCACATTCTCCTTAGTTTTTGACAGGCATCTTAGATGCGAATAGCCTATAATCGAGAGACTACTTTTAGGAAACTTATCCAGACCCTTCCTTGCCTTTTTTTTAAATTATGAAAAACACGTTTTGTTCAAGATAATCCTGAGGTACTCAGTTTGTTTTCGCAGAAAGTGGCAGACAGTTGCACCGGGCGTGCCCAGAACCGTCAACTTCAATACAGACCAGCTGTTTAGTGAGAACCTAATTATAAGACCTTAGGCATCCCCTGTGGTTTCCATTGATTTCCATACCACCATAATTTTATGATTCGAACCTATAATATTGACCCATTCTTTACGGATTCAGCAGCTTCGTTTATGGTTTTCTTGAGTTAGTGTACCAGAAGGTCATCTGCAAAACGCAATGTAAAGACCTAGTTAATTTTGCTGATAGCAGGCCCAGAGCTACCTACCCAGGAAACCTGAACAAATGGGTGACGGGGAAAGATCAGGGAAACGCAGCCGAGCTAAGGAATGAATGGAGAACCATGATCGCCGATGTCTGCCGCCGATCTGGCACTGGATGATGATGATGAGTTGGCTCTGGGACGTGATGCCCAGTGGAGAAAATCGAGGTTTCAATACGTTATAAAGATAAGCTGCCTCAATCTACGTCACAAGGATTGAGTCTGTTTCAATGTTCACAAGCGTTCTCTTCATTAGGTTTTCTTCTAGACTGGACAGGACAAGTTTAGCAAAAGGAGATAAAACTCTACGGAGAGGCCTTATCATACTCCTGCTAAAAAAGTATGACATTATGCAATCCGCCCTAATGATTTCTAATACGGGGTGCCCACTTCGGACGGGATCGGCCGATCGGCCCGATCGCCCGACTCGATCGCCTGAAACTGAAAACAAACACGTTTGTTTTTGAGCCGATCGAGTCGGGCGATCGGGCCGATCCCAGCCGTAGTGGGCACCCCGTTTAAGGCTGCGAATTACATAATTTAGAATGCGTTCACAGAATTCTACACTTAGTGTAGAATTCTGTGAAAGCGTTGTGTCCCCCCCCCCTCCCCCCCCCCTCTCTCTCTCTCTCTCTCTCTCTCTCTCTCTCTCTCTCTCTCTCTCTCTCTCTCTCTCTCTCTCTCTCTCTCTCTCCCTCTTTCTTTCGCTCTCTCTCTCTCTCTCAAATCCCGACCCTGACAAAGAGAGGGTACAGAATGTTTAATTACAAAAACACACTGTAATACATAATTAGGCCTAGATCTATGTCATGTATTTTTTTTACTCCGAAAGCTTGTAAGAATACCAGAACACAGTTTTAAAACTTCATCCTCGTAAAAATCTGGCAAGTACGCCAAGCCTATCATCCTCGTTCGGAACTCTTTTCTCGAGGAAACAATTATTTTCATTTTCTATTTTTCTAAGATCTCCCCTTCAATTCAGTATTCAGTTTCTTTCACTGCTATACTGCTATTCACTGTTACTGTTATTCAGCAGACTGATCGGTGCTCAGTCTCTGGTTCACAGTTTCACAGTTACTTACCTGCTGTGTTTACCGAGATCAGTGAGTAAGAAAGATATAGATCTAGATCTGGTAACTTTTAAAATGTAAGTATGCTGTCCATTTGCATGTAATTCGTAGGAAACTACCACAGATGTAGATTATATATAATACCTGGGACTGGGAAGGTGGAAGTCTCCACTCCCAAAGCCCAAAGGCATGCCAAAGCCAAAGTGTCCGAATTATGACAATGAGAATTAGCCAAGATGACATGACTAGATTCTAGATATTAGATTTTATATAGATCTAGAATCTATAACATGATGTCGAATATATTATGATTATATGAATATATAAAAATTAGTCTATGATGAACTGATTCATTCAGCCTTCCTTTTATACTTCAGTTATAATTTGCCTCTTTCGAGTAATGAGCTATTTTACATTGAATTGAAATAGATCTAGAGTCTAGATCTAGAATCTAGACTAGAATCTAGATCTAAGTCTAGATCTAGATTTCTCTAGATCTATGTTGTTGGCAGAAAATTTAATGATTGAGAAATAATCTTAAGTTAATAATTAATTAAAATTAATGGTAAATTACTGTATTAAATGTTGATTTCTCTTTTATTCCCCTCAGACAAGCAGAAAGCACATTTAATTTGTCCCCTCCAGCCAGCAGTTGGCAATATGAGTTCTGGCAGCAGCGGGGACAGAGGGGAGGACCGACTAGTGAAGGATGCTAAGGACGCCTGGATGGCTGAGCTAGGTACACAACATGTTGGCAGAGCGGACATGAACAAATTGATCATGAACTATTTGGTCACAGGTGAGTGTTGTAGTTGTACATGCTAAATGTAGAGAGACATTTCTCCTATTCCTTCTCTCCTTCCAGTGCGAAGGCTGCTCCTTTCATCAATAATTATTGTTCTGTTTTTACCATAAAACACTTTTTCCCCCTTTTTTCATATGTTTTGTTCAACTTGGAAATATCCCTTCTTCAGCAAGACACTGGATTGAACACAAATCCAGCAACCTTTGGATTGCTAGTTACCACAATTCTTTTTATAAACTGTTCTTCAATTTGTGAATTTTTTAAAAAAGGAAAGAAATACCAGCCTGCATTTGAAGACCAGAAACAGATCTCTGTTATTGTTTCACCAACAATACTTTGTCTTGTTTTATTTCAACAGAGGGTTTCAAAGAGGCAGCAGAAAAGTTCAGTGCAGAGTCCGGGATCTCCCCAACTGTGAACTTGGACACTCTCGATGATCGGATACGCATCAGGGAAGCCATCTTGGAGGGTCGTGTGATGGAAGCCATTTCCCTCATCAACTCCCTGTATCCCGAACTTTTGGACAGCGACAGATATCTTTATTTCAGGCTGCAAGTAAGTTAAACCTGTTATTGGGGATAATCTGGGTTTTAAAAAAAACTTGTCTCTCTCGTATTGGGCTCAAAGTAGTCGAGTATGAAAAATAGTCTGAGGTGTCCTGACAGAAATGAAAAAATCCCACAGCATGTATATTTAACCTGTACTCAAACAGTTGTAAAATTTCTCACTTGGTTTTTAACATTTTCTGTTAGGGAAGATTTCATTCATGGAGCCAATTTTCATTGATGAATTGTGTTTCTGTTATAATTGATGCTTCCCTCTCTGCTTTTAATGAACTATGTCTGGATGAGAGAAGTTGTCAAAAACGTCTTTCAAAGGTTTTGCTTTTAGTCCGGTCTTTCTCAGGGAGGTTTTTAATCTCTTGCCCTCAAGTCTTTTTTCTTATAAGCTTCAGAATTTAAGAGTCCATGAGGGATTTGTGTGTGTGAACAGAGTTGATCTGTTAACCAGTCGTTGTAATCTTGAACAGCTTCAGTCATGGTTTTCTCATACCATGGGTCCGTCCAGTGGCACTAGTTATTGCATGTTTAGCCGTTTCTTTGAATTTCACCAGTCTTTGCCTAACTGCAAGAGTAATGTCATGTGTCAGTGTTCTGTACTTTTCATCAATCATAACATGTGGGCTGTTGGAAGGTGCCTTCACTAGGTCATACTTCTTAACCTTCCCCCTTTTGTCATGTATCTATTATTGTCAGTCTTGCTTTTTCCTGGAACATGATGACTTTTTTTAGTGGGTGGTTGGCGGGTGCTCTGGTGTGGTGTGCTTCTTCTTTATTATCAAACATCTATTATCCTTATCTCCCCTTCTTCTTTTTATATTTATTACTCTCTTGTAACAGCTCTAATCTTCTGGCGCTCATATGACCTTATATAGTTGCGAGCGCTGTAAAACCTCTACTTTAACTAAACTAAAACTAAAAGATGACTTTTTCCCCCCGGGGCGTTGCTACTGACTGAGGTGTCTTTAGGGGGGATATTAACATGTGTAGCATCTGCATTTACCGCGACCCACGAATTGCGGCCGTGATTTTTACCATTTTATAATCGCGGCAGCAAATTTTTCACTTTAAAAAAAAAAACACCGTCGGGGAATAAAAAATCGAAAAAAACCCCTGGGGAATAAGAATCGTCAAAAAAAAAAAAATAAATGGAAATTCTTTACTTTCAGAAAGAAGGTTTATTTTTGCTTCCGCTTCACTTTGTTTATTTCTCACTTGTTGACACCACGTTGATTTGTTATTTTCATGTGAAGAGTATATTATTAAGTACATTACATAGTATTTATATTACTGTTTCTCTTTTATTCTTCCCTCTTTTTTGTGTTTTAATTTGTTGGTCTGTTAATTTTTTTCTTGTTATTGTTCTGATCTGTTTTTCTTATTTTTTGTGTTTATTTAGCGTAATGTCATTTAATTTTATGTTATTCCTTCCTTTTTAAAAATATAAATGTTTTGTTAGAGTTTGTCACCATCAAAACCGAATACTGACACTGGCAGGCCCCTTGTGTGTGATGGACACACGCCCTTATTGGTTTATTATTTTTGTGGATATTTAAAACAGAGTGCAAGAAATTCTGGTGCTTTAGATTAAGTTACCTCTATCAACATATTGCAATATTTTATATGATCATCACAGAGAGTTGAAACTTAAAAATTAATGGCAACTTTTGCCATTTTTGTGCCACTTTTGTA
Organism: Aplysia californica; assembly: GCF_000002075.1. NCBI lineage: Eukaryota > Metazoa > Mollusca > Gastropoda > Aplysiida > Aplysiidae > Aplysia > Aplysia californica. Next base: position 107,970 of record NW_004797404.1, on the reverse strand, counting down.
TTAAAAAAATGGCAACAAACGCAGATGCTAGACATGTTCTTATGCTCAGTAAAATTGTAAATGGGCTAATTAATCAATGTCATACTCATATTGTGCTTGAATTGCAAACGGGGAACTGCTGCTTTTTCTTTCCTAATCCTTACTATCGTCATTTATGCTCTACCTCTTTTGTGTATGTTTGTCACTTTCTTGTGACCCGCTATTTCAGGGGTGCCTTGATAGTGGAAGCAGACTTAATGCTGTTGAAGTGTTGCTAGAGAGGTGAGCAGAGTAAGCCTGATTCCCTGTGTGGACTTCTCTGATGTCATCCACCCCTTGCGCTCATATGACCTAATGCAGTTGCCGTAAAAACTCTACTAAACTAAACTAAACAAGATGACTTTTACTTTTATCATGTCTATTTGCTTGTCTTTTTTCAAACACATAAATTGATGAAGGTTGATGCTATTTAGTCTGTCAATTTTTACCAAAGTTCCCTCTGTCTTTGTGTGCCCCCCCTCCCCCACCAGCAACAAGAGCTCATAGAGTTGATCAAGGCAAAGGAATTGGAGTCTGCCCTGGACTTTGCCCAGACTCGTCTCTCGGAGCGTGTTGAGGAAAACCCTAATGTACTGCCCGAACTGGAGAAAACGCTTGCCCTTTTGGCCTTTGATGACCCCGAATCATCTCCATTTGGAGAACTTCTGCACCCCTCGCAACGGCAAAAGGTGAGGGAGTTTTATGGAAAAGCCAAAGTTTCAGAAAACAATGGAAAAATGACCAAAGTTGCAAACTCATAAGTATTATTTCCTTTATCGTGTAAGCTGTTTACTCTTTAAAAAGTTTAAACAATACAACAGTCAGTCTTGGCTTAAAAGAGAATACAATAGAAAAAAGATAAAGAACAGTGCATTCTGATAAACTTTGAATTTTATTGGAGATGAAAATGTGATGTTGATTGTTTTTCATTGTAGCCTTCAATTGTTATTTTAAAAGGCGCAGTAGTTTTACCTCATTATTCTGTCATCATTTGACCAGTTACTGTTTCTTTACCCATTTAGTTACCAAGAGGATTTTTCCCCTTTTTGTTTGTTTGCTGTTGGGTTGGGGGGGGGGGGTTGAGTCGTAGTTTCTAGATAAGAGATTTTCAATGACTGCAAAAGTTTTCTTGATAACAATAGCTGAGTAAAGTGATCTTTGAATTTTGCATTCCCAGAGGGTGTTGTATCCCTGATGTGTTTTAGGAACCTTGCCTTGTGTCATGAACAGGTCTAAAAAAATATTTTTAAAAAATGTATATTTGGTCTGTATTCTGTTTTTGTTCTGCTGCCTTCTTGACAGGTTGCCAGTGAGGTCAATTCAGCCATCTTAGAAACAGATTCGACTCCCCGCCTGGCCAATCTGCTTAAGCTGTTACTGTGGGCACAGGAGGAACTGGACAAGCGAAAGGTTTGTTGGTCATCAGTGATTATTGTGTGCATTGTTTGCCTGTTGAAGGCTTTGTTTGTGCTGTCACATTGAATTTATCAGATGGTTGGAGGTTGTTTCTTCTTTCCTATCAAACATCTATCATCCTTATCTCTCCTCCTTTTTTTGTTTGTTATTCTCTTGTAACACCTCTAATCTTTGGCACTTTTATGACCTTATTATGTTGCAAGTACGGTAAAACACTTACTAAAAACTAAAAAGGAGGCTACCACTGGTAGGTCTTACTTCTTTTCTTTCCCTCTTTTTTTTTGATTGACTGTTGCGCTTTTAATTATAATTTGAACTGAATGACCATAATTGTGTTGATGTGCTTCTCTTTTCTTGTAACGAAAACTCTTTTTTTACCAGCGTGGCTCTGTGACAAGTCAGGGATGTTTTTACTATCTTAAGTACTTAACGCGTTCGCTACGTATTATTTTTGGCTTGTGGACTAATTTTTTTCCGGAGGGCGAATGAGGTGATGACTAGTGGGCAGTTAAATGGTCTTTGGGGCCACAAATTCAAATAAATATCAATGTATTATATACCAATATTTTCAGTATGGTTTGTAGAATACATCTGTAATGTTTATTTATGTATTTTTCAACTTTGGTTCCTGTAGGAGGCGATTACGCAATAAAATTTTGATTGGATGCGGATAAAATTTGAAAATAAAAAATTAATTATCTTTGGTGAAACTCAAAAAATACGTTTGCACCTAGTCAAATGATACATCAAAATAACCATAAATGAATATAGAACTGGAAAATATTGAAAAGTTTGCAGTTATTTACGTACATTCCATAATATTTGTACATTTGGATCATAACATCCGATATTGAAAATAAAAAATAAAAAAAATCTTGAAAAACGATCACAAACAGAAAAAAAGCCCACTCTTATCTTATATGGAATTATTCATAATTGCATTTGGAATAAACCTATACATGTCTAGAGGGGCACTTTTTGTGTAATTTCACCAAAAAGTAGTGATTTTGGGGAGAAAAAAATATTTTGACAATTTAGATCTAGACCTAGATCTAACACTAAAAAATATATTGATTTCTCAATAACAGTGCATTGTATCAATATTATAAAAAAGAGTCCTACATTTCTTTAGTGGGCAAAATAATGATAGATTTTGTTGTGTAAAATGACTAAGACTGGTGTCCGGGCTATAATTTTGACATCGCGATAAAACAAAGTCGATTAAACTACGAAATCGGGTTTCAAAACTGAATCTAAATTTCCGATTTTCAGTGGAAATGCTTGACCCAGAAGTCAACTTTATATTATGACCTTTATTTTAACATGGATATGTGGATTGGAATAGAATCTAAGCTAAAATTGAAGATCGGTTGTCGAGCCGCCGGGGGCAGCTTAGCGTACTGGCGGCACTTTAGCCGCGCCGCCCCCCACGGCTCGGCGTAGCGAATGAGTTAAAACATTTTTGTGTAAATCCTGCTGGATCAGTTGAATAATTGCAGACAGTTGCTGAAATTTGGGCAATGCCTTGTAGCTTGTCAATTTGTGTTGAAAAGGGTATAAAACAAAACCATTACCAGCCCTCTAGTCTTTGTTGTACAAATATTCTAGCTTTATTCTTAAGATGTGTCTTCGTGTAAAAATGCAAATGTATGCATGTGAGCTGTTGGCGGATGCTCTAGTGTGGTTTGCTTTTTCTTTCCTATCACTCATTTATCGTCCTTATCTCCCCCTTCTTCTTTTTTATGTTTGTTACTCTTTTGTAACACCTCTAATCTTCTGGCACTCATATGACTTTATGCAGTTGCGAGCGACGTAAAACCTCTACTGAAACTTTAAAAAAAAAAAAACGTAACATAGACTGAGAGAAAGAAAGATCAGTTGTGTCCATTACCTCTCTACTGATTTGTTTCTTCTTCAGGTGTGTTTCCCCCACATGACCAACATTGCCGAGGGCATAATATCAGATCCATGAAGTGCTGTTGTCAGATGACAGGACTCCATCTGCTGTGTACTCCAGTCTGAGAGTTGATAGGCACATGGTGTGAGCAGCGCCCGATAGATTTTGTACTCTCTAATTTATTGTGTCGTTGTCTTCTCGTACCACTTTGGTTCTGTCTCAGGGAAATCCCAAGTCCTTCGTTGGTCACTCTATCTTTTGTCTTGGGTGGGTCACAGGTGGACTGGTTGTGTTATCACTGACAAACTGGTCTTGGAGTCACTCAGGCAATTTTCATAATTTTCCTGATTTTGGCATCAGATTCTATTGTTTTGATTGTGAGTTATGCAATTTCCATGATGTTCCTCGAAGTGATCTCCAACATATTTTGATTGATTCATCAACGCTGTCAGACTTTTTGGTTGTGGGAAAATGATTGGAGGAATCTCTTCCCTTCATCAGATGAATAATATAATCATGCAGGAGGTTCGTGGGTGCCAAAGGGTGGTCTGCCCCCTCTGCTTCATGTCAAGGTTGCCTCTTTTATTGTCTCTTTTTGGCTGGCTGATTCACATATAACTTCAGCTCAACATTAACACATTTCACATAGAGTTAATTCTTTCTCCAGGGAGTTTTATAACTTCGGTCTTTGACTATTGGGTACTCAGTTTTGCAAACCGTCAATGTGCTACAATATTAGCCTATATCGTTTGTCATTGTTTTGAGTAAACCGAAAATACCCCCTCCAAAAACATGTGAACTTTGTTAGTTTAGATCTTTATTTGACTCTCGCTGTAATGATCTCTTTTTTGTAAATTGGAAATTTGTTAGCATATGTACATTGTTTTATGATAAGAAGCCACAACGGGATCCATATATGTCACATCAACTTGGATCACAAAAACTGGGGATTAACAAGGCAATGCTTGTTTCTCATTGTTTTTCCTTCATTCACTCCAATAAATAATAAAATGAAAACTGACACGCTCTTCAAAATTTCAGCAATAGTGAGACTTGACGCTGGAAGAAGAGATGATGAACATGTGGTGGCCCTACTACCAAACCATGCAACTCCCGTAAATTCTTTGTTGGGCTGATGCGAATGATTTTTACAGAATTATAAGCGTCCCGTTCCCATCCAACTTTTTCTTTAATACTGCTCACCAACACTTCCCCCCTCCCCACCTGTATACAAATACAAACTCTAGACTCATACTCACACTGCATTGAGTTCACTGTGTGACCATACAATGTACTGAGTTTTAAGTTTGTGTAAGCCCGCTGTCACTGTATATTCAACACCCAACTCATGTCTACCCCCCCCCCGGGCGGTGCTACTGACTAAGGTGTCTTTAGGCCATTCCCAAAGGGGGACATTAATGAGTTCTTATGCACAGTAGATTGTCATGCTCATAACTGCCTGAACTGCAACCGGGAACTGCTGCCTTTTCTTTCCTTGCTATCGTCATTTTTCCTCTACTTCTTTTGTATGTTTGTCACACTCTTGTGACCCGCTATTTCCAGGGTGCCTTGATAGTCTAAGCAGACTTCGTGCTGTTGAAGGTAAAGAGGTGAGTAGAGTAAGCCCGATTCCCTGTAAGGACTTCTCTGTTGACATCCTCCCCTTGGCGCTCATATGACTTTATGCAGTTGCGAGCGCCGTAAAACCTCTACTAAGCAAACAAACAACACATGTCATGAGTCAGCAAGGGTTGGTGGGTTTGTAGGGTGTGTCATAGACTTGCTTAGTGCAGCCCGTAGACTTGTACTATTTAAAAAATACTTTAATAGTACATGTCAAATGTGGGGCCTCATTTCTATTTGGTCTTAATTGTGGCTCATATAGTTTCAGGTGCTAACTAATAACGTTTTGTAATAACTCCCAAGTCATTGTGCTCATTCAGTTAAAAAGAAAAAGATTACAAATAAAAGAAAATGCTTAATAACAGCAATTACACTTAACGTAAGACCAAAGTGGCCATTATTAAGGCAGTTGATCAATACAATAAGTCAAACACTCAAATTTGCCGAAATTTCTATCTGCAATCTAGCGCTTTGTGATTTGTTGTATTCTCAGATAGGTGTTCCATTGCTGTCTTTATGGGTTCTGGCAATAGTGAGAAACGGCTATGAGTATAATGAGATATTGTGCTTTATCACCTAACCCTGTCATGGAATACTGTGGTGGGTCACTTTGATTTAGGCTTATTAAGTGTGATTAATATTAAGACCATTGTCGTAGCATGCTAATGAGGAATACATTTAATAGTGCTTAGAGTTGCTGAATTGCTCATTCTGTAATGAAATATTTGTAAACCGAAGTCGAGGCTTTTGTTCTCGTTCTTTGTGGAGAAAAAAAAGGAAAGTTTTTATCATTCTTTTATGAGCTCCCTGGCGCTTTGTATTTGTATTGTAGAGGTTCCAAGGGGAAATATTCATCATCATTTTCTTATTTGCTGCTCTTTCTTTTGTACATAAAGCTCACAGAGGTCATAATTGTTTTGTAATTTTTAAGTATTGGGAAACTTGAGTGTTTCAGTGTATGCTGAACCATGTCTGATTGTACATGTTTATGAAAGTCAGAATCTGCCTTTGTCTTATTGTACATGTATTAGCCATATTTGATAGTGCTGTTGATCCAGACCGTCATGTGTAAATTTGAATTCTTTTCCCCTATAGCATGAAGGGTTGTCTGTCTTTGTTAGCCTGATAACTGTGGGCAACTTAAACTTTTGTGCTAACAACCTTAATAATGCGCACAGAGATCTGTTTTGTACAAGTTTTGTATCTATAGTGCCTGTTGAATTAATTATACCTAGATCAATTACGCCATGACCAGTCAAAGTTTGAAACCACAAGCTGTATCTAAAGTGATTGAGGTCAGGGTCAGCTTTGTGTCTCTGCTTTATCAGTTTTAAATGATGGCATGTAAAGTGGAGAAAAGGGATCAGTTTTTTTTCGTCATAGCAATGCCTAAATTAGCTTGGAAGAATTAGTTTTTGGATGCTCTCTGATGTAGAGAATGTCTGTGAGCTACAGGTTCATCATATGACTGTTGTCAGGCATCAGGTATATTGCTGTGTGAAAGAGCCTTATATCCACCTGTAGTTTTATACTTATTTTTTTATGGCAGCTGGTATTTTCACGACATGTCATGGAATAAAAATGTACGCACATTTTCACCACCTCTCAAAGACATATCGGCTCTTACTGCAGAGGTCTAGATTTTCTAAGCAATTTTTTTGGGGAGTGTATACAGACCCGGTAACCGGGAACAAAGTCACAAAGTATACAGACCCGGTAGGGGAACTCTTTTGTGATTTCGGAAAGTTTCAGCGCCCTCTTGGCTCAGGGTAGACCTAGGTTCTTCTGGTAGATCTATGGCCTAGGCTAGGTCTAGATCTAGATCTAGACAGACAGACATAAATCCTTGGTCTAGTTTCGAGGCTAGCCTAGATCTAGATCTAGATCTAAATGAAGATTGCGGATGTCTTTTCGATGAACGATCGTTTTTCCTCCGTTTTGGAGTTGGAGGAATTACAATTTGAAGAAAAGAACAATGTCATAATTTCTCTCGAGCAGTCATCCTCTCTATTTCTCTCTCGCTCTGTTGCTCGCATTCTCTTTTTCTTTGTTTGTCTCTGTCTTTCTTTCTCCCCACCTATTTCCCACTAGACGTCTATACATCTCTCTCGTTCCCTCCTGCCAACTGGGGCATGTCATACATTTTGCTAGCACTTCCCCCTGCTCTCTCTCTCACACACACACACACACACACACACACACGCACGCACACACACACTACCGGGTCTGGGCGCTGAAACTTTCCGAAATCACAAAAGAGTTCCCTTACCGGGTCTGTATACTTCGTGACTTTGTTCCCGGTTACCGGGTCTGTATACACTTCGATTTTTTTTTGGGGTAGATCAAGATCTTGTTTCCGATTTTTGACTTGTTTTAACGCCATTCTGATTAAGGTGTCAAAACCTCCGGATTTGCAATATGATAGGTGCCAAGAGTGCTTCCAACTCCAACTTTCCCTTGCAAAACCCGTAGCCTAGATCTACATCCCGAAATCTGTGGAGAGAGAGAGAGAGAGAGAGAGAGGGAGGGAGGGCGGGAGAGAGAGAGAGAGAGAGAGAGACTTGCTTTGATTTTTTTTGCTTAAAAGTGAAATTGTGCTCTGGTTTCGGCTTTCTACTCTACTATCAAACGCGTAATGCTGGAAAATTAGAGCAGAATATCTATAGGATGGTGATCATACCGTCAGGATTGATGTTCCCGTGTTTGTGTTGCGTATTGTAAGCGGCAATGGAAAAATACCATTTTCAACCCCTAGAAAGCTTTAATAAACCTTTGTTAAAGTAAAGAGACATGAACACAAGCTGTAAGCCTACTGCCACTCTGCGGGGTAGTGTTTCGACTCGTCTTCGATTGTGTTGTTCTTGGCAGTGACTGATTTCGAGGATTTTTTGCTGAAAACATATTTTGTAGGCCTACTGCAGTACTTCCAAAATTCTTCCGCAAACGCACAATACGCTTTAAAAATTTGTCCCACTTCGAAGGGATGGGGATTCGCATCTGCCATTCTTAGAGAGAGAGAGAGAGAGAGAGACAGACTGAGAGAGAGAAAGAGAGAGGGAGAGAGAGAGAGACAGACAGACAGACAGACAGACAGACTGAGAGAGAGATTGAGAGAGAAGGCATGCTGGGCATGGACAAAAGGCAGAGAGTTTATTTTATTCACCTCTGGCATGACCCAGCTGTTTACTAATTGGTCCAAAGAGAAAAACAAGTCGTGAAAATACCTGCTGCCTTTTTTTATATAGAGGAGAGGTAAAGAATATGTTTGTAAAACCTTACTTTCGCTCCCTATCTCTCTCCCTTCCTCCCCTCGCCCCCTCTCGGGTGGTTGGCAGGTGCTCTGGTGTGGTCCGCTCCTTCTATCTTATCTAATATATCATCCTTGTATCTTTTTTTTTTCTTTTTTTTTTGCATGTTACTCTCTGGTAACACATCTGATCTGTGGCACTTAGGCTAAAAATATACTGCCCGCATAACTGAAGTACACCTCGAAACGGTCAAGCAGCTAGGTCGGAAGCGGGGATCCCATAGGTCAGTGTAAAAAAAAATGGCGCTGAGCAGGCGTGTACAGCTCAGTGGTCACACCCTCCCCCCCTCTTGTTTTATCTCCACTTTTTTTTTCGTCCCGGAACACTCAGATCGCAGGGCGAGCCTGTCTGCACGCGAAAAAGAAGTGCTGCTCGCCCGCACATCTTTTAGGGTCCTCGCGACTCCTCACGTCTAGTCGTGTCAGTGAAATCACTGATAGGAAATAAAGAGTAGGGCCTGACTTTTTTCGTGACGCACTTCAGTTGTGTGTGGCAGTATGTTTTCTTCAGCCTAATATGACCAGTTTGTATAGCAAGTGCCATAAAACTTTTACGACAGTTGAAAGACAGCCCTCTTTTCTTTTTCACATACACGCAGGCACCCATATCACTATATTACAGGCTTGCCAACTGCCCTGGATTTCTCAGTCTGGAATTTGAGAGGACATTGCATTCACTGCACCAAAACCAGCCCCATTTGGTGCTATTTTCTTCATTTTTGTAACGTTTGGTTTCCCTGATCAGATTTTGACAAAATTGGCAAGCCTGTTATTGTCAGTACCCTCCCCTCTGTGACTGTGGGGCCATTGCTGGACACCTCTGCCGTTACATTTACAGTCTGTCATTTTCAAGTTTTCTGAACAGGACTCTATGTGTCAGGTTGATCATTGTGTTTATTGATATGATATTGTTTCATTTCTATATGTAGCGCCTCATGTTTATTCCACGATCATAAATGGTCAATATATGACCAGTGTGAACATTTTTTTGTCTGTTTTTTTTTCATTGTTTGGGTAATATAAGTAACACTGTGCTGTGGTGAGTTTGTGAAATTCAGATAAGTTTTTCATAATAATTTTGATAATGTGCCAGGTGAATTGTACAATAAATGATTATACATAAATGTAACCCGCACTCTTTCTTCCTGTTCATTTTGCTGTAAATGATTTTGATTCATTGTGCAAATATCAGCTCTATGTGGAAACTGTGCCTTGCCTATAGTGCAGGGCTCCCCATTCAGTTTGATCATTTGATTTTAACAGAACTTTTGAGACAAATCTCCATGAAACGGCCTAAGTATTTTCTGAAACTGTCAGAGCTCGAACTCATGTATGCGTCTTCAATTAACAGAAAACTCACTGTTCAGAGTGAACTGTGAGACCAAAAAGTTCGAACGGTTGCCAGATGGGCGGGCGCTTGGAGGGGGCTAGTTGTAGTTTCTGTGACTTTGTCTGTGTGCTTGTCTTTACTCAAACTAAAACTAAGAAACTAAGAGTATGATTTGCCTCAGTCAACTATTCACCCTTGATAAGAGAAACAAAAGTACATACTGTCTAGCACGCACATAGCGAAATATGCACATAGCAAATGGATTTTCAGGTCACAAATTTTATCTACTTGTAACATGTACAACTAAAAGATTTCTGTGTTTCACAGACTTTGCTCTATTGGTGGTAGACTGTAAGATGTAGTCCTATAAATTACCACTAAAAGATATCGATACAACCAAGAAACAAAGCATTACTAGCAAATTATTAATCTTTAATACAATCCCAGGTGTGAAAAACGGCTTAAAAATAAATAGCTTTGACATACTAGTTACAGTCACTCATATCGCAGTCCACGCTACTAATTACTGTTGAATCATGAAATATCATTCTCACAGAGCAACAACCTCTCGCTTTGTTTCCACTCTGACATAAAAAGAATAGTATAGAAATAGAACTACAAACCATCTGACCACTCGCAGTCTCCGCACTCTCTCAGCACAGTTTCATTCATCTTTATGAAGGGATCTTGATTTTTTCCTGGATGAGCAAGCAACTATTACTATGCCTACAGATAAATAAAACGTACAATGATCACAGATACCTGCTCAAATGGCGTCGAAGCTCAACATTTCAAAGTACATCAAGGCACATTTCAAGGAAGTAAAAGTAAAATGGGTCCATTTCCTTCTGCAGGAATGTAGCCATTAGGACTAGGTGTTCAGGGGATACACAACATTGAGGCTTCAGTCATAAGTGTTGTCTCAAAGGAAAATTATTATGCACATTTGGTTCACTCAGGGAGAAGACATATTTAAGAGTTGTACCATGAGAAAATTCTTAACGTACACATTTTTCGTAGTACTAAATGACAGTTATCAGGTCAGAGCTTTTCTTTATTCAAGATTTAAAAATACAACTAAGTTCTACATCTTGTAAAAACAAACAACTAGATATCATATATATTAGGGTGCCAGGAGTCCTTGGCCGCACATTCGGATTTCACTTATGTAGTGACAGGTTGTAATAAGCTGATTACATACATCTGCATGTCTGAATATTTATGTAAAAGCATTATTCACAGTTGTGTAGCCAAAACTGTTGAGAGCAGACTTGTATAACTCAACAATGGGGTGTTTAAACCCTGACAGTAAAGGCCAGCCCTGGTTGTGTGGGCAACTGCATCCCACCAGAAAGACAGACATTTTATAAAAATAACGTCTCCTCTAGGGAATCAGACTCATTTCTTCTGCATGCCAAGCAAAGTGCCCTATCCATTACACTAGAGACATGGGGAAAAAATCCTAAAACTAAAATGAGTGAAGATAAAACAAACAGAATTTCATCATATAAAACTGTAATGTAAAATTGATGCACACAAAAGATAGCAAATTTGAAACAACACTTTGTAACAACATTTCAATTGCTGACTATACCAAGTGGAATGAAAGAAAGAAGATAAAATCGGTTTAAAGACCTTGAGGACAGAGTTATAAAGAAAAAGAGATCAAAATCTTGAACCCAACTCCCATTTTTTGGTAGACATTAGAACTCTACTTATTGAATGAAATAGTTGTTTTATATGTTCTAAAGAAACAAACAAAACTTGTTGCCTTCTGTATTACAAAGCTAGCTCCTGAGCAGATTTAGACTATTTACAACCAAACCAAACAGCAAAAGATTGTGTATACATTAAAAAACAACAACCCAGCAGAGCATTAATTCTGCCACCAAAACTTGGACCTCAGCAAATAAAAACACATCCTGAATATGATGTGGTTTTTTGGTATATATATTGCATTCATTAAATGAAACTGGAATTCAAATACGTAAAAGCCCTTGAGTCACCAATATGGCACTCTTGCAATGGTAGGGAAAAAATTGGCAAAACAAGAGCTTCATGCCATGACCAGATGATTTGTCCACTCAGTAGATTTCCCAGAGGGCTCACACTCCACTCGCTGACTTTTGACCTATGCTGACAGCTTTGCCAGTTCGTCCATGTATGCTCCAAACATCTTGATCTGGAGAGAAGAAGAAAGAATTTGATGATTTTCCTTCCTGTAGCATTTACATCCCTTTCAAAACATTTCTAAGCGGTAAATTAAAGACGTACCATATTATGTCAATATTCAATCGTTCAAAGTGAAATACTGAGAAGTCTATCACTTAAACTGAAATCTGTGGGACCGCCACATTTTCACCAGTTTAGGCTGTTTCACAATTAGAACAACAACAAAAGAATCAAATTTCATTAATTTTGAGGTTAACTTTTTCTTTTTGGATTAACTGTGTTCATTTAAAGCAGACTTCTTCACTGTGCAATGTACCCATGTCATTCATAAATATAGATTTGAACACATGCCACGACACCACAGCAAAATATCTATGAGATGGTGAAGATGAGGAATTACATAAACACAGCTGCAAATTGTTACTACCTTTGTAGGAGTTCAATATCCAAGAAATAGGGGTAAACAGTGATATAAGAATAAAACATTCTATACAATATTAAATTTAGGCTCAGGGAAAACTGCCTTTACAAAAGTAAACCTCAATTAAATTCCAATTGCTCTTCTAAACTGCTCTAAATAAAAGCATATTGTTATGTTCAGAAAGACACTGTAGGAAAACTCAGATCAAATCATGTACAAGAAATAAATGTGGAAATGTTATTTAGACAATGAAAATTTTCCTTCAAAATGATACATCTTCAAAATCCTCCTAAAAAATATTTAGCAAACAGAGAGTGGAATCCACTTATACAGAATAAGGTTAATCTGAAAACAGCGGTACACCCAAAGAAGAAATAAAATCCTTGATTTTTGTCTTCTTTTGAGCAATCTCTTTAAACTGAAAATATGACTGAACCAACCAACAGATGGCGGTTTAAGCGAACTCCACTGTCTTCACTGCTACTGCCTCAAGGGTTTAATTAAGAACCAGAGTACCATTAGTACCAGCAAAAAAAAAAAAAAAGATCAAGGCAAAAGGGGTAAAAATTTTTCAATGTAGCCTACATTAACGACTCGATGAACAAAGCAAGACAAAAAGTTACCCCTTGGATGTAATTGGACAAGTTGAGTTTCTCATTCTGGGAATGGGCCCCGTCGTCAGCCCTTCCCATGGGTAGCAACATCACATTCTTGCCAGTGGCCTCCTGAAAGGTCAAGGTCACGGGGATACTGCCACCCTCGCGGGTCAAGTCAGGCTCCACTCCAAACACTAAGGCAAAGTAATATAATATTATGATGCATTATCATATGATACAACATAACACAGTGGAGTCCACTTATAACGAGTCCTGAAACAACGAGAAGTCTGTTATAAAGACATCATTCTAAAACCCCGTTTTTTCCCCTTCTTTATCTTTGTAAATGAAATACTGCAATCACATAAACGCGCAAGTCGGTTATAGCGGAGTATTGCTGCTCCTGTGCACAGTGCATAGGCCATTGAAACATGAAAACTTCACCAGTTGAGAAACTTGTTGGATATCAAATGAAACAAAGAATGGGAGAGCCCATGTGTGCCAACGATGAAGGCCGGAGCGAATGAGTGGGGAGTGTGTGGCACGCGCAGACACACCATTGTGAAGCAGAACGCATTGCCTGATAGTGATAGGCCAGCCTAGTCTACATTATCTAGGCCTAGATATCTATCATGCCTCTCACTTCTCCGATGCGGGGATGGAGAGGTCACATTGCTGTGATTGATCATGGAGTAAAAGTGAGACGTGCGCAAGCAGACGCGGGAATGCACCACAGGGTGTGGTGGGGTGGGGGGAAAACACAGCAAGTGAGTTAGCCTAGAGAACTTTCGTTCTGATAGCCAACGCCGAGCTGTCAACATTGCTAACGCTAGAGAAAAAAACCAGAATCAATTTTTGATCAAGAAAGACCTAGAGGTCATGTTGAACAAAGCCATCATCGGAGGAGATAACAAAAAGAAATAAACAGAACACCAAACGCATAGATTTGGCCTACTTTATTATTTCCTTTGGATTTATTACTGGATCCCTTACAACGAGAATCCTGCTATAACAGACATTTCGTACTGGTCCCTTCCCTCTCGTTTTAACAGGATTCCACTGTATATGCAAACTTTTTATTAACCTCTAGTGGAAAACGTGGACTACAGTGGCTTAAATGATGCATACACAATAACTCAGAAATAACATTAATGTTACACAATTTCACATAAAAACAGGCAATTTTACAAACTTGCAGAGTTGCCATATTGCCACAATGCAACATCCTTTTTTTGAGCAGGAGTTATTGGGTATAGCAAAAAGACACAACCAGGTGAACCCTTTTTGGGAAATGACTCATCAGCCCATAAACTTTGTATAGGGGCAAAACTTTCTCCACCATCACAGACCTGTGCCAACTTCATCTACATTTTCTAATGAAAGGCGTATATATATGTACCAGTTTTTCTGGGAAATAACTTGTGATGCAACACCAGTGGACAAAAAGACATTGAAAGAGCAGTGGAGAAACATTATAATTGGACCACTAAGAATAAAACATTTAAAAAATAAAAACATTACCTCGCCAAAAAACTGCAAAATCCTAACCGTACCTTTTTTAACTGCATTTCGCCCGGCAATGTAGTTAGGGTCATTGACATCGCTGACCCACGGCCGACCTCCATGACCCATCGTCACCCTAAGGACAGGTTGGATCATGAGTCACTTGGCAAGTGATATTTTAATATATCTAAAGAAGATATCTTATTATCCTCCCCCCAAACCCCTAACTGATGGTTTTCACAATTCACAGCCACACAACCATCCCTCTTGGCAGGAAATACCACCAACGTAACCATTTGTGTCCGCAATAGACAATGGTTTCATAACAAACAAATACAATGTACTCTCGGTGAAAGCATATCGGAAACAGTAAGCAAGGAGTACAAGGACAGTGTAGCAGTTTGTCAGGTATATACCACTTATATCATCATGAATAAAATATTCACTCTCTGACAACAACCAAATTGTGAGTGATTAGATAGCGCCACTGACAGGTCCTACTTCTTTCCTTTCCCTCTTGTTGTTGTCTGTTTATCATTGATTCATTATTTATGCCTGCCCTTAATGCCTGTTATTGTGTTGATGTGCTTCCCTCTTTTCTGCAAACGTACCCATCAGTAACTAAAACACATTAAAGACAGTACCACAAAGTAACAGAGTAATGTCTGTAAAGTAAGGCAATGTACAATAAAACCACTTTTTACCTTTGATCTGTTTTTTAAAAAAATATATTGCTCTTTTCTCAAAACTAACTGACATCATAGTGACCCTTTACCCTCTGAGAACCGACAGAGAAAATACATTTTATCGGACCTACTCAAGGATTGCAAAGAACCAGCAAGTACAACCCCTTCATGGTGTTTGATCTAAGTAGTAGTAGTAGTAGTATAAGGTTTTACGGCGCTCGCAACTGCTAAGGTCATATGAGCGCGCGAAACACAAGTTGTTCACCTC
>NW_004797404.1:73300-90465 GCF_000002075.1 Aplysia californica | reverse complement strand
AATCCGGCGGGCTTCAATCACACCTTCGCAGTTCGCCACAATTTCCTCCATGCTGCAGCCCTTTAGTTCATGGCTGCGGACGACGCCCTTCGATCTAAGTTTGATCTAAGTTAGTTTTAGTATGAGTTTTATGGCACTTGCAACACAATTAGGAGTCGAAGATTAGAAGCGTTATTAGAGTAACATACAAAGAAAAGAAGGAGGAAAGATAAGGATGGTAGATGTTTGATAGGAATGAAAGAGCAAACTACACCAGAGCACCCGCCAACCACCCAGGTTCGATCTCAGGATGTAACACTGTGCTTCAGTGAATTGATAAAAAAATGATCCAGCATTCAATGCAAGTCACTGTGTTGACATGGTTCTCGGGCAATGTCATAAATTAAGACAAATTAGACATATTTGAAAGCTTGGCTTTATCGAACAAAAAAGCATCTAATTCAAGCAGTAGACAGTGACTAACAATAATACACAGGTGAACAGATTAAAGATATTACTTGACAGTAACTTACAAATAAAAGAAGGAGGGGAGATAAAAACATATGATATTTGATAGGAAAGAAGGAACAAACCACACCAGAGCACCCGTCAACCACCCACAGAACAGCAAAAATCATTGCACTGCTGGATCAACAAGCCCAGTAAAAAAAAAACCAACTCCTGACATGAACTCACGAGACAGAGTTAGGGCTCCCTGACTTAGCGTGCACCTCGTTGAGGTAGTCCACGACCAGTCTCTTGATGACATCTGGCTCTTGGTGGGGCACCAGGCGCATAGAGAACTTTCCAATGACCTTCCTCGGGATGACTGTCTTGGCCCCTGCACCACTGAAGGCACCCTCAACACCTTGAGTATTAAGTGAAAAAAAAAGCACATCGCTAAAGTAACAGTCTAACAGCCAATTAGAGCAGGAGGAAAAGCATGACATACAGAAAGAAACAACAGAAGGACCACACAGTGGTGCCTTCCACACCTCAGTTTCTAGTAAAAAGAACCATCTTCTAACTACGAGTATCAACACGTCGATGGCCATTAGCACTGAAAGAAAAAGCAAGCCTGACAGGAACAATAGAGGGACAGTTCTTATCAGCTGTATACTTCTCTTTCAAAACATTATTTATTCGTCCTAGTAGCCCTCCAAGCAAGATATAATCATTACTGTTTTGACTCACCAAAAAACGACAAAAGGACCATTAAAAAAAAAAAAGAAATTAAAACTATGAATATAAACTAAAAAAACAGCTCAGAAAAAAAGGAAAAACCTCAGCATACAAAAAAGTAATCTATAATCTTGCAAAGAAAAAATAGCTATGTTAGGGCCACGTTATAAGCCTACCATGAAGGGAGAGGGACGGGTAGCGCCACCTTGCCATAAGAAGCTCTGGCTTGTTTTCCTTGAGCAGTCTCTTGGCAGCAATGTCTTGCTGGTACTCATTCTGACAGGGCAGGCAAGGAAAAGGGTAGGTTAAAGAGTATGTTCAAGCAATATGTGTGGCAACGTAGTAAAATCAGGCACTTGTCCAAAAAATCAAAACAGAGACACAGACATGTTCCTGTCTGCTGGGCAAAATTTTTATCTTTTTTTTTCCACAGTCAGTTACATTTTTTTAATCAACACTTTTAATATCTATCTAAAAACGCATTCCTGTGTTGATTTTACCGAAGAACATAGATCAAAAGCACAAAAAGTATAAATTTGCAGTTTCCAAGGTCTCTGAAGATTTGAAAGTCATCAAACTTTGGCGGCTAGTTTTCCACTAATTTTTCTTCTGACACCAGGAGACTCCCACCTCTTTCAATTGCAAATCTCTGACTTCTATTCAAGATAGGTCTTTTTGTTCATCAAAAGCAAGACAATGAATAAGGATTAACCTCTTCGCAGTTGCGCCCATAGAATTTACGGGCCTGAACTGTGTAGCGCTGTGTCTATGGCCCGTAGAATTTACGGGACTGTGACAGGGGTTGTTTTGATACCAATTGTAAGGGAAGTTACTGCTAAAATCTTGTCATTATTTTTGGGGTACCTTCCCTTTATGTTTACCTCCATTACCTCTCCCCCATTTGAAAGCGTCAGATTCAGATTTTAGCTCGAAGAGAAGATTAGATCTAGATCTGACACATCTACATGAATCTGAATGCTGGAGGAGGACTGATCATGATCGTGCCAAGCTATCTTCTTTTCATACAACCAGCTTATGCCAAATCCTCCTAATCTTTTGACCCGACAAGATTTCCAACGCAGATCTTTTACGGAAATGTAGGCAAGAGGACATGACCACCATAATAACAAGGAGAAGATGGAGACGGATTGGGCATGTTCTGAGAAGAGAACCAGACTCTATTGTAAAGACTGCCCTCCACTGGACACCCGAAGGACATCGCAAGAGGGGCAGACCCAAAATGACCTGGAGACACACAGTAGAGTCTGAAATGAAGTCCTGGAACCATTCATGGAGGACGTTGACCAAGATGGCCCCAAACAGACAGAGCTGGAGATCCTTAGTTGCTGCCCTAAACGCCAGATGGCGTAACGGGTAGTAAGTAAGTAAGTAAGTAACACATCTATCACACAAAAATGATTTACTGGCAGTAAACACAGATGGGCTTGCATGTAGATAGATGGATTATACGAGCGTTGTATAATGGTAGGAAAAGCCTCTTGTCACTTCTTCTTTACTAGCAAACACTCACACATGTATTCCCTTTTTTTTAGTCTAGGTTTGTCATTACTCGAATGTGTGTTGTTTTTGGCATCATGTTACAACTCCAACTCTTCTCCATCTATCTCTCAATGAAATTCCCCCAAAATTATATCAATAGAAATGCGGTTCAATGTAGAATGTACATGATGAAATTCACGAGGAAATATTCATATTCATAAATTTAAAAAATGTGGGATGTAGAGTGGGGTCACCCCTGAGCAGCCTTCGTTCATGGGACTTCCCCCCGGCAGAGAGGCCAATTTACCTGCGGCATTGAAGGGGTTAAGATAATACTATACCAATAACTCCATACAACTCTAAACTGATGAGTACCTGATTCCATCACGTCGTGTCGCATGTAATTTATAGTAATAGTAAAGGTTAAAGAAATATGTTTCATTTAGTAAGTGTTTTACGGCGCTTGCAACTGCATACGGTCATATGTGACCGCACAAAAAAAATTGGTTACATTCGCAAGAGTTCACTACACAGCCTGATTCTGGTCAACACCTCTACAACTGTAAAATGAACCGTTCAGAAAAATCCAACTTGATTCGTGCGCTCATATGACCTTTGGCAGTTGCGAGCGCCATAAAACCCCATACTAAAACTAAAACATCTCTACTAAAATGCTAAAATACTAAAAATTTGATGTAAATAAATTTTTACTTTAAAATAACTTTTCAAATAACATAACAAATTTTAAACAATGTTATTCACAATTTTCCGTAAAGGCCAATGGCCTTATAAAATCAAGGATTCTGTTGGGATCAACGACAGAAAAAAAGTCTTGCAATTTTTTGTATCTAAAATTTTGAATATTTCCTTCGGGTCTCTCCGAAGTCTTGACATTCTGCTAAAATGTGTCTAATGGTAAAATCTGTGTCACATCTGATACTACAAAATGGCTTCTCTTCTCCCTGAAGGAGGTATTTGTGTGTCGGGGACGTGTGTGCGAAGGCTTTTTCTACATTAAAAAAGAAGGTGATCATGTGGCCTCCTTCAGCAAACGTCTCGGGTATAAAGGTCTCCAGGCGGACCAGGTGATCCAGAGTGGATCAAGTTTTCCTGAATCCGCACTGGAGACAGCTCAGCGAGCCCATCATCTCTAGAAACCACATGAGTCGCCTGAGAATCATTTTTTATATAAGTTTGCACAGACAGCTCGTTAGTGCAATTGGTCTGTAATTGGATGAATGTGAGTGGTCTTTGTTAGGTTTGGGTATTGGAATGACAGTGGTGAAACGCCAAGACTCTGGAAAGGAGTGTGAACGCCACATGTCATTGTATATGCCTAGTTGGAGTGTAGTGTAAGTGTTTCTGCGGGTAAAAGTCTAATGATCTGGTAGTGGATGTCATCTGGACCCGGGGCTGTATTGCCCAGGTCCGAGATGCATGATGTTAGTTCGTCTAAAGTAAATAGAAGACTGATAGAATTAAACTTAGTATAAAACAAAAAACAAAGGTATCAGACAAGATATTCTAGCACGACTTACCATGTCAAAGTCAATGGGGTCGTAAGTGGCCTTCTCCTCATCAGTCAGTTCTTGCACAGAGTCGTAGACGCCTGGCACAAGAATGCGGCCGTCTTGACCCACCAGGGAAGACATGAGGCGAATTAGGTCGGTCATCGCTTCGAATCTGGTGCAGAGTTTGTTTTGTTTGTTTGAGAAAAAGGAAAGGACATCCAGACAATGATGGTCATTTGGTGCCAAGAAAAAGAAAGATAGACAGACAGAAACAACAGAGGGTAAAGAAAATAAGTAGGACCTACCAGTGGCGCCTTCTAACCACCAACTCGAGGACAGAGAGATGGTTTGTTGAAAGGAATGATAATAAGATATATATGACCTAGGGATGGTGATTTTGAAGATGGTGGGGGAGGTTGGGTGGGTCAGGGTCTGGAGGATAGCATGGGTTTTAATGAGAAACATATTAATGTGAATAATAGCAACACAGGTGGGAAAAGGTGAGGCTGACAGAAAGTACAGAGTATGACTTATGCGAAGTTCACTCAAACTACAAAAACAGTGAGTGTAGACAAACAAACAAAACTAGCACATACAATTGGAACATATCTCACTGTCTTTGAGCACTTCCAACATTTATCAGGCATGCTGACAAAATGAGTTACTTCTCCTATTTTAGCCCAATGGAAATAGATGCCTCAAATTTATAGTTTGAGTGTTTACAATTCAATAGTATTAAATTATAAAAGACATGTAGACCTTGAAGAGAACGGCTTTGGTTTAGAATCTACGAATACGATCCTTGTTTCAATTTTTGGATGATTTCTCCATTCTTTGATTACGAGAAGTAATTCATTTTGTCAGCATGCTTCACTTTTCATAATGTTGTTTGGGTGGGCCAACATATTGACTCCATAATATGCTATTTTGAAAAGTGAAGTACGATAGAGTCTTACACCGAGCAGTCGATATAAAGACTGCAATGGCAGGTTTCTTAGGCTTAAGTCTGGCCTTGGCCTTTATCCTAGCATGTTGATATACTGTTCAAGAGGCACGCACACCATCCTGTAGAATAATGCCCTCACTTGCACTTACACAGTTCCTCCAAAGATTCCAGAGTGGAGGTCTTTGCTGGCGCATTCCACCTCCATGAAGAAGTAGCAGATTCCTCTGTGGGAAAATGAAAGATGAGAAGAGACTTGTTAAAAATGATTGAGCTGTTATGCCCCTATAGACTCATTTTAGTATGTTTTAACTTAGTTTTAAGGCACTAGAAACACAATAAAGTCACATAAGTGGCCAAGAACTAGAGGGCAACATATGAAATATATGAAGAAAAGAAAGAGGAAAGACTGACAAGGATCATAGATGTTTGATTGGAAAAATTGATTTAAGATTTAGGAACATTAATTTCATATCATTTTCCCAGGATTGTCTTAGTGCATTAGTATTAGCACACTGGTTCGTTGCCCTGAGACCCCATGCTAGTCTGTTTATTTCATGGGTCATATTCTAATCAGTATAAACTGCATATTAATTTTAATAAATAAATAATATAGAGATACATTTTAAGATAAGATAGAGAAGATATAATACTTTATTGATCCTAAACTGTTTTCACCAGCTTCTGTAACACATATGATATCAACAAATCATAATAATCCCACATTCCCCCTACCCCCCTCTCTTAGTACCGCTATTTTTCCCTTTTTCACTTACGTATTCATTCACTCCTTGCTAACATATATCATAGTAACAGTCAGAACAAACACAGTGAATATAAACATGAAATTTAAAAAACAAGAGTGAAAAAAGGGCCGCAGAGCGCTTCTTTGCCTTGCAGCTTATTATAAAGTTAATAGATCAGATGGCCCTGATTCCAAACAAGACAACTTTCACAACATTTTAAAATGCTCTAGGAAAAAAGTTAAAAAAACTGTTGGTACATATGCATTATGTTTCTTTGTTTTAGTAAGAGTTTAACGGCGCTTGCAACTGCATAAGGTCAAATGAGCGCGCCAAAAAAGTTGGTTCTGTTCGCAACAGCACATTTCACACTCCAGTTTGGGTCAACACGTTCACTAAAATGCTAAAATATTAAAATGTGTAAATACATTTTTCATTTAAAATAACTTTTAAAAATAACATACAATTTTTTAACAATTTTATTTCATTTACTACTTCCCATAAAGGCCAATGGCCTTAAAAAAATATAGAATTCTGTTGGGAGCAACGACAGAAAATGGATTTTGCTATTTTTTGCATCTAAAATATTTCCTTCGGGTCTCTCCGAAGTCTAGACATTCAGTTAAAATGTATGGTAAAATCTGTGTCGCATCCGACACAAAACGGCTTCTCATCTCCCTGAAGGAGGTATTTATGTGTTAGGGCCGTGTGTCCGATGCTTAATCGAGTAAAAATGACTTTGTCTCTTCTGGAGAGATTGTTTGTCCCATGTAGGGAGAAGGTACCACTTTTTAAATAACCACAAAGCATCTTAGATTCCCACAAGCCAACAACAGCAGAACATCATCAAGCTGTTTCCACTCACAAGTGACTCACCGTAATCCGTATGTAATGCACGGCTTGTTCGTCCCGAGCCAGTAGTTGTCTGAGATGCACACAAAGTCCACACCCTAACCATCAAGTCGGGGTAGAGTGGGGAGGGGAAGGGGGCACAAGAGAGGTCAAACCAAGCACAATGATATTCTGTCTGTCAGCATAGTTTTATCTTTTTCTGAACGTTTATTTGTCACTATCTATCTCTGTCTCTTTTCCTTTCACTGTCCTCCTCCCTTCTCTCTTTCTTTCTCCGTCTCTTTCTCAATGTCTCTCTTTCTATGACAGATCAAAATAAATAAAATCCTGAGTTGTGATGATGAGCAATTACTTGAGTATAATATATCTAAATTATTTATAATGACTCTTGAAATTATTCTATGCCCTTGCAGAACAAATATAATGTGGAGGCCTACAAACAACTCCACCCCCCCCCCCCCTCCCATTAATCAATCAAATACATACCTGTAAGAAGTCTGTCTTTCGCTGCTCAATGAGCTCGTCTAAACCCTCAGAGCCTGACTCCTCCATACCTTCAAAGACAAACTGAAACCGACAACAAGTTATACATTATGAAGGGGGGAAAAAGCAGACAAAATGTCTTCTTTTAAATGTAGGCCTCCAGTGCACATCAAAAGCTTTATGTGTAAAGAAAACTCCAGGTGCTGCAAATATGGCTTAAGATTCATACACTGAAAAAAAAAAAATTCAAACTGCACACGACTATCAAAGTTTAGGGGTTCGGGTACTTTGATTATAAATTACTTGTTGGCATAAAAACAACTAAATCAAGTATGCGAAATTAGATAAAAATCAAGCCATTTTCCTATGTGTTCACATTATTAAGATGCAGTCAAAACTGTCCAAGAACGCCACCCATTGTCGAGGTGAAAAGTAGATGTCTCAGACAGATGGATGTCTTGGACAGTGTCATTATATTTTTAAAAAGCAAGGGCGGGATATGGGAACAGGTTGTTTGTACAGGTGATTTTCTTGTTCAAGCAGCTGTTAGAATAGGTTCTACTGTATTTAGAAAGAATCTACCAAGTAGTCCCTTGCAAGATTTTAAATTAGTTTTTTAGAAATTTAGATACCCCCCCGAAGTTATCAGTAAGGAAGACCTTCATTAACTTGACCTTCCTGAAGATAAAGAGATAGAGATGGAGGTGACATAATTTCTATTTACTGTCATGCCACTGTTGTCCACTGCTACATTTAATATAAGTGTAATTTTATTTTTCACTCCTGTTTGCTAAGAGTTTTTTTTGTTTTTTCATAGTAGACGGTTTTACGGCGCTCGCAACAGCATGCTAGGAGTTGCTCTCTGTTTCACTCCATATGACAAAAAAGCAGAAAAAGACCCAAGGATATCCTGGAGACTGATATTTTAAAAATGAGCTTAGTTTTTGTTTCAGATAGAGTTTTACAGCACTTGCAACGCAATTGTGCCGAAGATTAGGGCCGATTCTTGGAATAATATACAAAGAGAAGGAGGAGGAAAGATTAAAGGCGGAAAGTGTTGGAAAAGAAATAAGGAGCAACCCATCCCAGAGCACCCATCAACCACTCAGAGAAGAAAAAAGGACAGACCATGGGTCTGTGCATTGATGATGTCAAGAATTTGATTATTGATGCCATTGTATAAGATGTCAGCAGAAATGGTGACAACCAACTTTTTTCTCCTCTTTCTTCTCCTCCTTCTCCTGCTCCTCCTCCTTTTTCAGTCTATTCTTCTCTCTGGTCCTCCTCCTCTTTTTTCATTTCTTCTCAGTGTGTTGTCCTCCTGGTATCAAAACCATAAAACAAGACATTGAAAAATCCAGAGGTCTAACTGAAATCAAAGTGAAATCAGTGAGTGCTTAACTCATAAAAAAGATTATTAGTTGACACGTTCAAATTCACGTTCCAAGGTAACAGATAAGAAATGATGTGGCAATATTGCTTAACCATGTGTCATATTTCATATTATTTTAGATATCAGGTGATAAGTGGCCCTAAGATCACTGAGCACAAAAACCAGAGATAGGTGACTATCTCAGTATTATCATCCACATGATAGACAATCTCAATTGTATCATGGAGTTAACGTTAAAGAGAAGCACACTGACATAATAATGACTGTACAGTACTGTCCTGTATAGTACCTATTTTAACAGCCAACTATGTGTAAGTGTAAGACAATCACCTATACAAATGGCCAACTCTCAATAACTAACACTGTGTAAGACATCCACCTGTCTAAGGCAACAATGTTTCTCCTCAACAATGAATAGCCATCTCAGACAAATTCAGCTGTACTGGGAAATGGTAAAACAGCGACAACAGAAGGATAGCAAAGATGTAGAACTACCAGTAGCACTCTCCAACCTCCCATTGCGAGAGAAAGTGAGAGAGAGAGAGACAAAGAGAGACAGAGAGAGAGACAGACAGAGAGAGAGAGAAAGAGAGAGAGAGAGAGCAAAAGAGTGATAGTAAAGACTAAGAGGCAGAATCTACCTTAAAAAATAATAAATAGCATTTGTATACCGCATCCCTCTGCCCACAGCAAGCTCTATGTATGTGGTTTACAATCTAAAAAGTGACATCCTTAAAACGCTAATGGTCATTAATAAAAGAGGGAACGTTTTAAAAAACTACGACTTGTTAATCACGGCACCCCCAACTTCTCACATATTCTGTCAAATATTTTTCACCACAATTAAATTTATTATGTAATAAGTGTGTTTTGTAAATATTTTACAACAAAATTGACAATGTAAAAAACGTCATTTAAGAGACGACTTCTTCAACTCTGCCTATCTGGAAAATCTTTATTGTCTTGAAAACTTGGATATACCCCACCAGAAACATGCAGAAATTCAGTAAAATATATCTTTTCCCTGCTGGGAGCTGAACACATATCTTTCGCATGCTAGCCTATGAGTGTATGCCCTCCACCACAGATGCCTGTCTATCACAAGAGAAATCACTTCATTATCAAATTTTACACTGGAGAGAAGGTCATTTATAGATATATTATCAGTGTCACATCTGTGTACGTGTGTGAGTGAGAGAGTGCGAGAGAGTGTGAGAGAGAGAGAGAAAGAAAGAAAGAAAGAAAGAGAGGGGGGGAGAGAGAGAGAGAGTGTGAGTGTGTGTGAGAGAGTGTGGGTGTGCACCTGTGTGTTTGTGTGTTCATGTGTGTGTGTATGTGTGTGTGAGCTTAGCCTACTATCAGCAGCTATGTAGATAACAGTGAACGACAAGGCAAAAGTCTCTGTCAAGGGAGTTGGGGGGGGGGGGGGGGGGGGGGGGGTTAGTGTTATATGTGTGTGTATGTGTGAGTGTGTAGGTGTGTGTGTGAGTGGGTGTGAATGTGACTGTATGTACTGTGTGTGGATTTTTATGATTTTGAGCATAAGAATTTATAAGCGTGTAGGGTTCAATTGCTTTGTATCTTAATAAAATACTCCAGACCTGAGCAATTGCTTTTTAATTCCACTTTATAAAAATGTGAGCATTTACTCTTTAGTTTGGTTCACAGCAGTGCTAACTAAAAGCAAGTCAGGCATGTGTCGGTGACACAGCGTACAATGGGGTGGTCACTGAGATTTGTCCTTGAGCAACATATGTATGATAGCCTAGTTCAAAAATGGGCACTGCACAGTGGCGACCAGCAATGAAGTGTGGATTCTCTATGTTTGTTTTAGTATGTGTTTTACGGTACTTGCAACACAATAAGGTCACATAAGTGCCGAAGACTAGAGGTGTTACATGAGAGTAACAAACACAAAAAAGAAAGAGGGGAGATAAAGACAATAGATGTTTGATAGGAAAGAAGAAGTAAAACACACCAGAGCACCCACCAAATACTCACTATCTATGTTTGTGCAGTTGTATGTGCGCTATTTATGTATTAATGTATTTGTGTATTTATGTACACATTTTAAAAAGAAATTTTTCAAGGGGATCAATTAAGTGGAATTTATTTTTTTTGCGATTTATACTTTTCATTTAGTTGATGCATTCCAAAGAAGTGACAGCAAAACAGTTGTCAATTAGTAATGACTGTAGAAGTGGTTGAAAGAAATTCATTACATGATGGTCTAAGTCTTAAGCTCTAGGTGGTCCTGCTAAAGGCACGCGGGCAAGTGTTTGCATCTCAATGGAAAACAAGAAAAGGAGAAGCAGAAAAGGGAAAGAAAGATCAGAAGCCTAGGTGGTGGAGGGTATAATACAGAATGCTTGACATGCCAGCATACAGTTGTTTCAGTAAGCTTGACGATTGTGCAAAAAAAAACCCCAACAACCCCAAAAACATATACACGCTTCTTTATCTGATAAAACTGGGAAATTGGGAGGTCATATCAAGTCAGCTTGGCCCAGTTTTTGCCCATTAGATAGTTCTACCTAAAGTTCTGCATTCATTTTCATCAATGGCATATTCTTGAATAAAACTTCAACAGGCAATAGCATGTTTCTAGTGCATTTAAAGATGGAAAGTTACATTGCTCCAACAAAAATTTCAAGAGTCAGACCAAAAAAAGACATAGACCTTAAATAACAAAGTTCTAAATGAAAAGGGGCCAAATTCAATAGAGATCTATCTACCCAAAGTAAAGAGAAAGTTTCTCCTTTTATATTGACACAGTTACAGTTGGAGACAGAAAAATGTCTATAACAAGTTTGCCAAATAAGAATCAACGATAGCACAAGGTGCAGTCTTAGTAAATCTGAACAGAGCAAAAAACCTTAAGCAATGACTAATTATAGAATTCAAAAGTATGGCAGGCTAGACAAGAAATTTTTTTAAAAACATTCTAAAAAATCTATGAAATCATGAAAGTACAGCCTAAATAAGAAAAGAAAGAGTCATTCCATCCTTCATTTTCCTTCAAAATAAGCAGTCTTTACAGCCCCTTCCCAATTGACATCACTGTGACATAAACAAAAGCACAAGATATGCGGGGGGGGGGGGGGGGGGGGGGGGGCGCATCTATCTATTATTCTCATTAGCTGACATTGAGTGCTAAGTTATTTCCTTTACCTTCAGATTGACAGGAATGTCCATGTCAAGTTCTTGCATGGCTTCGATACAGTTCAGCCAGCCCAGGACTGGACCCTGAGGAAGATTCCAGACTTCTTAACAAAGAACTTGGTTTTGTAAAATAGGTTATATGTCATCACGTTTTCAACCATTTTATAGTCAGACACAGACAGATAAGTCAAATATATCAGGGATTCATAAATGTGTCCAACACATCCATAATTCAGGTAGAATAATACTGAAAAATTAAAGAGATATCAGTAGGGGAATGGCAAATCGTATGAGCTATCAGTGATTGTGATTTTGAAGTTTCCATGTTCTGGTCGTCTGTACCAAACTGTATAAATTTTTGAGTTTTGATTCCAATGTGCCACTGTCTTTATAAGGGAGAGTAAATAGAGCAAAAGAGAGAAAGATATTGTACAAGATGGACTAAGAGACAGACAGACAGACAGACAGACAGACAGACAGACAGACAGACAGACAGACAGAAACAACAGAGGGAAAGTTACGAACCACCCGGCCAAACATTTGACACCAAGCTCATAACAACAAACATGTTAGACAACACAGCAGCTCTGCTCACCTTATCATCTGTTGAGCCCCGTCCATACAGCTTGCCATCAACGTCAACAAGCTCAAACGGTTCTGTGTCCCAGCCATCAGACTACAACAAAAAACCAAGCAAACAAAAAAGTAAGACTTTAAAAATGAAAAAAAAGAAAACATATTATTTGACCTGCACAGATCTCACAGCCTTTTCTTCCTGAAAAGTATGGGTGAAAAAGACTTTAGAAAGGCAGCTAAAAAAATCTTCCACAAATGAAAGTCAATATAACAAAGAAGAAAAAAGGGTAGGGGGGGGGGAGGTGTTAGTAAGTGTTTTACGGCACTTGCAACACACTAAGATCATATAAGTGCCGAAGATTAGAGGTGTTAAAAGAGAGTGACAAACACAAAAAAGAAGGAGGGGATACAAAAACGATAGACGTTTGATAGGAAAGAAGAAGCAAACCACACCAGAGCACCTGCCAACCACCCATGTGGGGGTGAGGGGGCAAAACATTTAAGCATGCCAATAAATTGACACGTAGAAAAGAATTATTATTATGAATATTCTCGTTCTACATTTGAAATAAGAATAGATATCTAAACAACTGGCTAAAATTCTCAATTCTTCAAAGAGGCTCTTGACAAATACAGTCCTTTCACAACAGATATCGACTTTACCTCATTATTTCACTCACAACGCAAACTTTAAAGTATCCAAATTCAAGGCTTTCTCTTTTCTAAAGGAGTGCCTCGTAGAGTGCCTGAAGGTCATCTTGACATCAGACTGATAAAATTAAAACCAGGGTTCAACTCCCAGATAAGCCTATATAGAGAGTGTGTTCTGCTTTAGGAAAAGTATTGTTGTTTTTAAGAAACTTACTACAAAGTTTCAAGAGCCTGAGAACACAAGGTTAAAATGACCACCTTAATTGGGAAAGAAGCTGAAGCCTCTAACTCAAACATTAACACATTTTTTTAAAAGTCAGAAAAATAATAGTTCTTTCCTCTCTCCATTTAACCATAACAAAATTTGCTTTTTATGCTTTCTCTTCCAAAATCCAGATCTTCTTTCTACAAGGTTTGAACAGACCAGCTGAAAAATGTCTTTCAACTCAAAAGATACTGTTGGTAAACAAATTGGATGAAAATGATAAACTATCTAATTTTGCCAAAACAGAGTGTGTACAATTTTCGGAGAAACTAAATTAATTTTGACTGAATAAATTATCTGTTGAATTTTACACAGAACATAATACAGTTAATAGAGAAATTCATTGTTCTAAGAACTCAGAGATGTAAACCAAAGCAGAAATTGTCACAGCAAAACACAGCTCACCTTCTCTGCAGGCTGGACATCCAGATGGCCATACACCAGCAGGGTCTTCTTTTTAGGATCCGAACCCAGCATTCCCAGCAGAACGGGAGGCAAAGGGATCTTGCTCCCATCAGCCAAAGTCTGCTCACCAATGTCGGCGTACTCCACCGAGCCCCCCAGTTTCTCGACCATCTAGACATCATGCAGAAACAGAGACACAATGTTGAATGTATTTTGTTTTTAGCGGTCGCAGACAAATGTCACCTGCATCAATTTTTTTTCTTTTTTAATCAAAAACTGTTAAATCAATGTTTTACACTTTTAAGACACCATTTAAGTCATCTAAGAGGCAAGCTGTTTCAAACCTGTCTCTCCGAGATACCCTTAGCCGAGTGGGATGTATGGCATCAAATCAGAAAAACAGTGAGAAAGACTCAATAAAATACGGCTTCCTCCCTCAGGAAGCTTAACTCATGTTTTCAGCACCAATAGCAAAGACCCCAATCATTACATCACAGACTCTGGCCATATTTCACAAAGATATAAGTCTAGTTAATAACCAGGCTGGTATTTTTTCAGACTTTTACATGGCATATATATTCCACATGTGGATCCATTTGGACTGAATGCCGGCACAATATCTTTCAAACATAATTGAGTAACTGAGACATTCAAAGAGATGTTTTTCTATTCAGAGATCATATTATATCCTTACATCTGTAGACAGAAATCTAGTGTTATTATAATTCAAATTTATAAAGGCAAAATTTAATCATGTTTCTACATACCTTCCCCGCCCACTCTATCATGCGCTTAATCTCTGGCCGCTTTTCTGGCCATGCTGACACACTCTGGATTGCGACAGCCTCCCGGAGTCGCTCCACAAACAGACCTTGTTTCTCATCAATGCGTCTGGTTAAAGGCATCAAAAACATTCATTGCTCAAAGTCAAAGTCATTGCATCGACAATCTTTCTTAAGGTAACACTGTTCCTAAACAGAAGTCACATACACACATATGTCAAACACATACTCATGTCATAGACTGCCAGTCTAGCCGTACTTATTCTTAATATGATGGCTAGACTAACCATAAAAAGAAAATAGGCCTACTGAATTGTAAATATAAATTTTTAGTTTGCAGTATCTAAAGTATTTGTATTTGAGACAAAACCAGGTGCCTTAATGACAGTGCATGTATTTTAAACCTCCTGTTTTCTAATGTTAATAGGGCCTTCTAAGATAAGACGGCTAGACTTCTTGGCTAGCCGTACTTAAGTACGGGTAGACAGCCAGGCTAGCCGTACTTATGGACGACTAAACTGTCAGGCTAGCCGTACTTAATATATTTGATGGCTGAATTGTAAATGAACTTTTTAGTTTGCAATGCCTAAAGTATTTGTATTTCAGACAAAACCAAAAGGTGCATTACTGACTTGCTTGTATTTGAACCTGAATAATTACTAGAGCTAGATCTAATGAGACCTGTGTATTTAACTGGTTTGAGTCGATAGGGCCAAACCTAGATCTAAGTACGGCTAGACTGGCAGTCTATACGCTAGACTATCCGGCTAACCGTACTTAAGTACGGCTAGCCACTTCGAAATGAAAAACAAACTTCACCAATCTTTCGATTGAAACCAATAAAAAAAAAAGATCTAGATCTATAACCACCTAAGCAAAACCAAAAATACACAAAAAAGAAAGTAAAATAAGTTAATTCTTACGCAAACAACTGCTCCATGGTGAGTGTACTTAGTATGAAGTAGGCGGAGACCTTCGTCCAGCGTCGACGCTGCTCTTAAAGTGAAAGTACACCAGACAGCCTAGAATCTCGCGACTGAAGTGTACGGATGTTCATGTGACAACCATGTGACTTTCCGGGTCAGAACAATTGACCTAGAAAAAGTGTAGAATTCTGTGGAGCGGACGGATATAGCTATGAGTTGTCAGTTACAAATCGACCCTCGGGTCAACTTTTAAAAAAAGGTTATTGTTGCTTAGGTAGGCCTAATTATTTTATTAGTCGTGTAAAACTAAATAAAACTAGGCCAGCTTGTACTCTTTTTTTAATGGGTGCGAGGTAGTGAGTGTATTATTTCAAAGCGAGACACCTTGGCTGCTGACTCGAATAACTTCTTTTAATTTAGGCCCTGCATATGGTTCCCTGGAAATTCTTTTACATGTACATGTATCCTAGCTGTGGGCTAATAATACCGTATGCACCAAAATCAATTAAACCATGTATATATTATATAGATCTACATGTATTACTTTCGTGGTGACGTGAGTTTAAATAAACTACGCAAGCGTGCATAATTACAACTTGTTTGTTCTCGGTTCGTTTTATTACATTTTTTTAATTTTTTTGGGAAGTGTTTTACGGCGCTCGCGACTGCATAATATTATAGTACATGTATGTCTTAATATAATATGAGTATGAGCGCGCGGGACAGACCTAACATTTTCAATTTTCAGTTGGTAGGAAATTTTGAATTTTGCCTGGGTGGCGGCCAAAGCCTACTCTTATCGATTTTGGACCACCAATTAGGGATCTTTAATGTGCGCAACTTACACGTGGGACCTCCGAGATTTTTCGCCCATGTCCTAGAAGGCTTGGTGTAGATCTTTCCTACCATTAGATCAGGGGCGCGGCTGAAAGACAGCAGTAGAAGGAGTCAAGCCTAGGGGAAGCAGTAGAAAGAGTCAAGAGCCCAGAGGAGGGGAGGAGATTAGGGGGTGGGGGCAGAAAGTGGAGATGAAAGCAGACGACAGCATATTGCTACAGAACAGGAATGAGGTGAAAGGATACAATTTTAGAGAAGAAAGTGTTTTTCCGTCGCGACCCGGATTCGAACCCGGGACCTTTGAATGAGAGGCGATCTCATTAACCTCTAAAGCGGCCATGTGCCGCCATTAGATCTACATTTTCTGGTTTGCAATGTAATTCTCGCTTTGTTTTGTTCTCGTAAATTTTTGCTTCATTTATCTCGTTTTGCTTTGATCATTATTAATTGAAATTGTATTACACATATTATTTTCTTTAACCTAAATTAAGTTTGATGTTATGATGCAAAATATTGTTTTTGCTTATTCATGTAGTTATACAGCTTTTTATGGGGAGGTGGGGTGGGGGTCTTATCTTTTGCAAATTCATATTCAACAGAGCCAAAGGGTGTGGACATAGGCCTTAATAGAATAAAGCTGTTGTTTAAAATAACATGTATGCACATGTTTAGATTTCTCGGCGAAACGGAATCACAAGAAAGAGGAAGCTATAGGCTAATATCAGCTAGTGTAGGCCTGCATTGTCAAACAAGCAAAAATTCAAGTATGCATGTATTTGCATTCAGGCTACGTTGAATGAATAGGCCCATTGTGAATCATAGTTTGTCAACACAGGCTGTGGTAAAGCCAGCCAGTCAGATCGTAAATATTTATTGATTCCCTATAGCCTGTTGTCGGTGGATATACTCCTTTGAACGTGGTTGAAAAGAAGATCAACCGGCTATAATTTCCATCAATAGGGGCCTACCCCCCCC
>NW_004797404.1:31595-71348 GCF_000002075.1 Aplysia californica | reverse complement strand
CTTAATAAGTACTGAGTACTTATCGATACTGAGCTCTCTTAGTCGATACAGGACTCTATATTGGCCAATATCGACTAGTGCCCACCACTACTCGTACCAAAGATTCTCCCTTTCCCTGGAAAACAGCAGACCACAAAAAGGTCACATTTGGGCATGCTACAAGAAAGTTTCCAAGAATCGATCAGATACTTTGGTAGGGCTAGGCCTCTATCTATAGTTTCAAGTTCAATGTCCTTATATATCAAGAAAGCAACTAGTGTGCAGTTCTAAAAATGCAACGGAGAAGCCGAATATTTCTAAGAATTATGTGGAGTAAAAGGGTTTAAATAGGGCCTAGCTTTGGCTTTGGCTTTGTCATTAAATTATGCACAGTTTTAATCAATATGTTTCAAAGAGATTACTTTGAAAAAATAAAAGACGAAAATGCGCCTCCTACAACATCTGCGAAAGCGTTATAAAAGTTGACGTGTCTTCAACTTCAAACCTCTCAAAGCATTTGAAGGGAAAACACCCAAATATAAATCGAAAGCAAGCAGGGCAGTACAGAAGCACAATAATATTAAAATTGAAATATAGGGTACCCGACCCGATGATTACTCGGGCTTTTTTTTTTTCATTACTCCGGCATTAGTAGTATTACCTGGTATCAAGTTACCCGTGTAATCCCAGCCCTACTATGTACTGTCAATTGATACCTTACCAATGACGTTGTTCCATGCAGATGAAATCTAGAATCAGATACTGTACATTGTACTAAACACACACACACACACACACACACACACACACACACACACACACACACACACCCATTGAACAAATTTATCACACAACAATTGTTTATTGTGTATTGTTTTAGGCCCAAGCGCCAGGCTCTCACAGCCGAACGGGGCGCTTCTCTCTCTTCGTTAAAATTCCTCTTTATACATCATGTACAGGTGGAACTCGAATTCAACGACGTCGTCGGACCCGACCTTCAATTTCGATGAGCATGAGTGTTCGTTAAAGCAAGCATAAGGTTTTTGTGTAGATACATGTAGTTACAGACATCGAGAAAGTGATATAATATATAAAGGGAAGTAACAAATGGTAGGCTGCCCTGATATTGGATATACCTGCTTTTTTGCCCCTTTTTACTTTCTCAATCAAAAGTACTTTAGTTTCAAGTGAGAAGCATTTTCGTTTCTTTGATGCCATACTCTGAGGAAATGCTGGACAATTCCAGGAAAATACATTGGACCCCACCAAGCACCCAGCATTCAAAAGTGCCGATTCGTTCAAGTTTGTGTTGCTGTGTAGAGTCTAGCATACGAGAACGTTTGATTCCACAGACCAGAGCGCAATTCAGTACGTAGATCTATGTCAAAACTAGCTTATCATTATGATATATATTGATCAGTAACTGGTGGAAGAGGGGGGGGGGGTGTGACTGACACGTGTGTATCTTAACTGGCGTTCTACACCCGGACCAATTGTGCCCCCTTCCCCAAGACAAGCGTACTCACAAACACACGTGTGCTGGCCGCCCTTCCGTGCGAACAATGTATGTGTTGGTTTAAACGAAGGCCGCTAATTGGTCGCATAAAATATAAACAAAAGGCTAGGCGAATGATGGTTCATGATGCAGGCGTCATGAATGGCTTCCAAGAATACATAAGCTTCGTTGGGTATGAAAATTAGCGAAGCCACGTCAGCGGGGAATGTTCACCCTACAAGCGACTTCTTTGAATTCGAGCTTGTTTATTTATATTATGTTCGTTAAATCCCAGTTACTTTAAAAACAATGATTTTAATAAACAAACCGAAAAATCGGGGAATCCACCTCCTTTCGTTGAATCCAATTTTTCGTTGAATCCGGGTTCGTTTGAATAGATTTCCACTGTATTCCAACTGGGCGGCTCGCAGGATCACTAGCCCAGAGTCCTGGCGAAGTAAGGTAACTCCAGGAAGTAGACCATGAATAGAACACCAAACAGAACCATGGGTGGCTTAAAATTCAACAGAAATAATCATGGCAACAACAGATGTACAGGCAGTAATAAAAGACAGGTTTAATGATAAATTATGTAACTGATGAAATATGTTAAATAAATGTATTTGTACGCAGACGCGTCCTTCCTTAGTAAATAACAGAGAGGTCAATTTGCAATCAGAAGCCGCTTTACGCCCTGTGGGCAAAAGCTGAATGTGCCAGGTAGGTTCACGTCACCACTGAGCGCGTGGTGCTTGCCTATTCCACATCGTGACAGGGGAGATTTACATGCGAACTGGCGTGATAAACAAAGATGAAGAAACGAGTCTCTATAGTGCGAAAACACACTAGTGAATCCATATTGTCTCTTAGAGCGCCTTAAAATCGCCCGAATGCTTTTTGAACGTTGATTAGATATAAAAGTGTAATTTTACAAGAAACTAATTGAAAGTTATCGTCAGCAATCAATCTCTTGTCCACTGTCCAGTTGACAAACTGTGGCCGGCGCCGCCGGTCTTGTCCAATGAAAGAGACACCCTTGCCCGTCTCTGTTTCTGCTGTGGTACCATCCGACCTCTGAGCATGTCGGGTGGTGTCTGTGCGTTTACCCAAAAATGTTTAAACTATTTTGAATACATTGTTAAGTTATCTCAGACTGTTGATTTTGGAAATGTATTTTCGGAATTATTCGTTTTTTTGCTCTCCATGGGGTATGTGTGGGCCTCAGCTTGAGCTTTTAACTAGTTACATGTACATGTAATTTTGTTTTCTGGGGTGTTGTTGTCGACGGCACTGGACGAACTTTGTCTCCTGGATACATGCCACAAGAAGGCACGGTGTGGCCTGTAAGTGTTACAATTCTGCAATGGTTGGTCGGAGTCCGAAAACATTCCATTGCAGGATCGCCATTAGGAGGTTGTTGGGTTTTTTGTTGTTGTTGTTGTTGTTTTTAGCTTGAGAGCACAAAGATCTCGGCTACCCCCCAGGACAGTGCTACTGACTGAAGTGTGTTTGTGCCATTCCAAAGGGGGGGGGGGGGCATTAACATCTCGAGTTCTTATGCACAGTAGAATTGTAATTGTAAATGGGCTGATTAATCAATGTCATGCTCATAACTGTGCCTGACCTGCGACAGGGAACTGCTGCTTTTTCTTTCCTAATCCTTACTATCGCCATTTTCCTCTACCTCTTTTGTATGTTTGTCACTCTCTTGGGACCCTCTATTTCCCAGTTGCTTTAATAGTCGAAGCAGACTTTGTGTTGTTGAAGCTAGAGAGGTGAGCAGAGTAAGTCTGATTCCCTGTGACCTTATGCTGTTGCGAGCGCCGTAATACCTCAACTAAAACAAAAAATAAAATAAAAGACCTCGGTTTCCCTGAATTCTGACTCCTCCATACGGTGGAGGCAGAGGGTTTGCGGGCTGCCACCCTTCATTGGGCGGCAGCCTACTGGGAGATTTGGGGGAGGAGTGACAGGCTCCAACCATCCCGGGGAGAGACCGTGGAGGGGGAATCAGAGCTATCATTCTCCAGTGCGGATGCTGCGGGAGCTCCCTGGGAGGAGGGCAGGTGTAATGGTCCATTTTTACCTGTGGGGGTTGTTTTGCTCGGCTCCGCGACCGCGCCCCGATACTTTTTTTTTGGTACTCAGGGAGCTGAGC
Organism: Aplysia californica; assembly: GCF_000002075.1. Classification (NCBI taxonomy): domain Eukaryota; kingdom Metazoa; phylum Mollusca; class Gastropoda; order Aplysiida; family Aplysiidae; genus Aplysia; species Aplysia californica. The sequence goes on along the minus strand of NW_004797404.1, from coordinate 67,716 downwards.
AGCATGTGTGTGTGTGTGTGTGTGTGTGTGTGTGTGTGTGTGTGTGTGTGTGTGTGTGTGTGTGTGTGTGTGTGTGTGTGTGTGTGTGTGTGTGTGTGTGAGAGAGAGAGAGAGACAGAGACAGAGACAGAGACAGAGACAGAGACAGAGAGAGTTAAAGAGAGAGAACGAGAGAGAGAGAGAGAGAGGGGGGGGGGAGGAGAGGGGGGTCTTGAAGAAGGTAATTTAAGCCCCCAAGAACACGCTAGGTAATTTAGGAGGTGGGCTTCAAACCGTGCTGAAAGGGATATATAGGCCCTAACATCCTAGCACAGGACTGAAATATTCCAAAAAAAATAATCTGCTCTCGGGATTCAAATTCGCGCAACCACCAATTCATAGACTTTGGAAAAAAAGGAGTTCAGAAGATTTACATTCATTGAAAATCGAAACACGGAACAACGATCCATCAGATGTTGAGCTGAGCTAAATTGTGGACAAATGCGAGAGAGCTTGACAATGGCCTCATTTCACCAGGAAGCAGGATCAGACGAGATAATTAATATCAACCACACAGGTGACATAACACGTTCACAGAAGATAAAAGGGATGGGGAAATCAAAAAGTCCACAACACAGAAATGCTTTGCGATGTGTTCAGTCATATCAGTGTAAAAACGAGAATCACCCCCCTCCCCCGCCCAAAAAAAAAAAAATTAAATTAAAAAAAAAAAAATAAATGTAAAAAAAATTTTTTTAAAGAAAAAAAGGCCAAGCCTGAGATTACTGGAAAAGAAATGTTATGAATTCGACTGCGTTTTTGAACAGATGACTGTCAACAAAACAATGTTATGTACTATGTACATAATGTGCTTTGATTGTATATTATATAATATTCCATGAGGACGCTCCGATGTACAGAATCACTTGCCTCGATGCTCTCTCTTTTATTAATAAAACTGAGGTAATCAATGTTTTATAATTGCAGATGTTTGCCGTCACCATCAACAAAATTAAGATAATTTGGGAAGCGGGTTTCGACCATGATTTCCATGGCCAACTCGGGGCTGGGAGGGATGCAATGTCTTACTCTTAGTACAAAGATCGAGATACTCGGTAAATATTCTCCTTCATACGGAAATCGAACTTTACTAATGACAAACTCCGTGTGCTCGGGTTGAGTGCTTGGCTGCAACATCGCAGGGGCTGGTTTTATCGATATAATTGAAGGAAAAAAGATTGATATATTGAGTATTACCGAAGCTTAGTTCCAAGAGAAATGTCATTGGACTGTTCAATAATAATAATAATAATAATAATAATATAATAATAATAATAATAATAATGATAATAATATAATAATAATAATAATAATAATAATAATAATAATAATAATAATAATATAATAATAATAATAATAATAATAATAATAATAATAATAATAGTTATTAGTAGTAGTAGTAATAATAATAATAATAATAATAATAATAATAATAATAATAATAATAATAATAATATTAATTTTAATAAATTGAATTTATATAGCGCATTTCCACAAAGAAGCGCCCAACACGCTGTACAATAATACAAAGAACACATTATGCAGCGCACAGCTCCTATAGTAATCCTCTCTCTCTCTCTCTCTCTCTCTCTCTCTCTCTCTCTCTCTCTCTCTCTCTCTCTCTCTCTCTCTCTCTCTCTCTCTCTCTCTCTCTCTCTCTCTCTCTCTCTCTCTCTCTCTCTCTCTCTCTCTCTCTCTCTCTCTCTCTCTCTCTCTCTCTCACTCTCTCTCTCTCTCTCTAGTACACCCTTTAGTAAAGACAATCCCACAAAACTTTCCCAGACACCCTCGTACACATTGATGACATCACCCAGTCATAAATTCTTACAGAACAGAACAGCATGAATAAACGGTACTGAGAGAACCTAATAGATACTGAGAGAACATAATAATATTTGTATTGGGAATATCGGAAATTACAGATTGAGGCTGTACTGAAACAAATACGTTTTAAGCGCTGATTTTAATTTTGTTAAAGTGTTGTAGACTCCCGTAGATGAACTAGCAAAGTGTTCCACAGGGAGGGGGCGTGGTGTGAAAAAGCTCTCCCTCCGAGTCTCTGACTTTTGCTTTGGACAGGTCTTAAAAGTCTTTTCTTCTCCTATCTTAAAGGTTGAGATGGTAGGCTATATATTCGATGACCATGTCACAATGATATGATGGTGCAATGTTGTTGATGCACTTAAAACAAAGAACAATTATTTTGTACTGAATTCGTGGTTTCACCGGGAGCCAATGTAGTTTCTACTTTGAATTAGCAGCAATTACACAAACACCTTATTACGATACCAAGCCATTTCCATGAATTGGTTGGGGTGATGATGGCATAAAATATTATAAATCTCCGCCTTGCGGAAGATGGGCTTTATACAGCATTTCCCGCTTCTCCGAGTCCCATACACATTTTACATACTAAGCTCACTGATGACACTTTTTATTAGCATAACTTGTTATAAGAAATCTAGTTTTGTAGTGAACACTTTTTTTTTGCACTGAAGGTTCTCAAAACATGCGTTCAATAAGCATAATGTCGCGATTAGAAAAAAAATGGACTTGCTTTTAAAAGCGATATTGTCTCAGCTGTAAACCTTTTCAAATCTGTTGAAACAAACTTGAAACTATCTTTTGGGGATCTTAATTTGTATTTATTAAGGCATTTTCTAGAAAAGACATTTAATACAAGTCATTGTGCAAAGTTGGAGACTTTATCATATGTTCTGTTTTAGTTAAGGAGGCTAAGAGTTTTACGGCGCTCGCAACTGCATACGGTCATATTATGAGCACTGCCGTACTTCATGTTCGGTAGTTGTGGAAACACTTGACAGTTAGTTGCGCTCGAGTTTTCGACTAAGTGAACTAAGAGAGAATAAATATTTCTTACATAAATCTTGTAAGCCGTGCTTAGTCACAAATCCAAACCATCAAAAAATTTAACTTGGAATTATATCGGCTTCTGCAAACATAACTTTCATAACAAATTGCATTATACTAGCTTTCTTCATGATTCTGATCAGTAATAATAACAACAGTAAAAACAAGACGTGTTGTGTTGATTTGAAACCGTTCGACTGAAGTGTCGAACTGATTAAAAGAAGAGTAAACTATTGGGTTTTTTTTTCCTTAATTGGCCATAAACACTGGCCAGAGTGGAAGTGTGCATTTAATCTTATGGAGAGAGAGAAAGAGAGGGAGGGGCGTGGAGAAAGAAAGTGAGAGATCAGATCAGAGGGAGAAAGAAAGAAAGAGAGAAAGAGAGAGAGAGAGAGAGAGAGAGAGAGAGAGAGAGAGAGAGAGAGAGAGAGAGAGAGAGAGAGAGAGAGAGAGAGAGAGAGAGAGAGAGAGAGAGAGAGAGAGTAGAACTTTGTGTGACTGCCTCAAAGTGGGAGGACACTGGAGTAGCGAGCAATTTTACCTCTATTGTTTACCAAACTATAGCTTTTCTAACACTAGAATAGCGAGCAGCTTCTGTGTAGAGGTATGATGATTAATGATTTTTTAAAAAATAATCGATACCAACTTCACTTACTCCCTTCTAGAGTCAAAAGGTTAGAGACTGTCATGACACATCCCATTGTGAAGCATCTCCAAAGTGTTGTTTGAGAAGAGTCTTTGGCCTGTCACAATCGACAGCCGATAGCTATGACACCAACCTTCCCTACTTCCATTCCCTTGTGACAAACTTATCAATGGCTCTTGAAAGTGATAGCAATGGCACTCAGAATGAAGCACAAATCGAAACATTAATACACAACCTCCACTGTGATTTAAAATCACTCTCAGTGTGTTTTTGCTCATTATTAATGATCCACATGTAGGCCTTCATATTATATCAAAAGGCCCATGACTGCTGTGAGAAGCCTCGTTCAAGAAACTAGGTTTTTTCCCCCTTCTTATCTTGGTGACAACGGCAAACACGTGAAATTTTTAACTTCACTACAGACATTACTACACACGATGACGATAATTTTATGGAGGTCCAGATGTTCTGTAACAGAGAACAACAGATCCTCCCCCCTCTCACCCTCATTCCAAGCCGCTCCCACCTCTGTCTGTCTGTCTGTCTGTCTGTCTGTCTGTCTGTCTGTCTGTCTGTCTGTCTGTCTGTCTGTCTGTCTGTCTGTCGCTCTCCCCCCCCCCCTCTCTCTCCATCTCCCTCTCAAGGAGTTTATACAGTTGTTGTATGGCCCTCTCCCAATCAGTGCTTGGGGAGACAGACATAATGAACAATTGGATCCCATATATCTAAACTGGCATTCATTTGTTCTTAAGTGCGTAAAACTAACATCCAAACAACAGCGAAAATATACTAAGGACATCGTTTTAGTATTAATTTAACATCGCTATTGTTGCTGTCGTTGTTGTTTTGTTATTTTCGGCCCTCCTAAACAGGGGCGGCTCGTGGGTCTAAAAAGTGGGAGTGCACAATTATGCTATCTTAGGCTGAAGTATAGGGGGCTCTGTGTGAGGTACCTAGTACCTTTGATGTTTGGCGTGCTGCACCCTACCTGGTAGGGCGGACGGGCATCACTGGTCCTTGAACATCCTGTAAATCTCTCACATGTGGCTCCACAGCGCCATACCCCGGTACATCGCTTCAGCTGGCGGACTAAACCATGTGAGGGGGTGGTGTTTACACTGCACCACTGGGCGGATGAGTAGCATCAAACAGCCAACGGCCATGAGCGGAAGGGTCCAATGACGGACCCAACGGTCAGAGCGGAAGGGCTCCAAGCTGAGCTCAACGGTCAAGTGTATGCGATCGGGGGCGACCCACATCATGTTCGTGGACATCGGCCTACGGTTAAGAGCTTGGAGAGGAATGGGCACCGCCAAGCTTCTCTGCCCAAGACTCACCACATGAAATGACAAACAGCTCAGACACTATACCGGATCGGTTGTCGCCCGGGTCACCAAGGACCGCGCCTTCCGCTGTTGTGCACCAGAACGGAGGTGAAAAGTATACTACTGATGCACAGAAGATCCGTGCCAGAAACAACATCTCCATTGGCACATGGAACGTACGGACACTGAGAACAGCCGGAAAACTAGAAGAGCTTACGTACGAGATGAACAGATATCAATGGGCCGTACTTGGACTTTGCGAAGTATGGTGGAAGAAATTCGGGGAGATCACGAAACAAGAAGGCCACAAGTTGTACTTCAATGGAGAAGAGGACACGCATATGAATGGCGTTGGAGTTTTTATTCACAAAGACATCGTGAATACGGTCATGGGCTGCCGCCCTATTTCTAGCCGGCTTATTACCATCCGCTTTAGGGCAGTCCCATTCAACATCACTATCATTCAGGCATATGCTCCGACGTCAGACTATGATGAACAGGCTGTGGAGGGCTTCTACGACCAGATACAAGAAGTGATAGACCAGACCCCTAAAAAATACATCATCGTTGTACAAGGGGACTGGAATGCAAAAGTAGAAAAGGATGTATACAAGAACTGGAAAGAAACATGCGGACAACACTGCAACTCAGAGTCAAATGAAAGAGGTCTAAGGCTCCTGGAATTTGCCAGCTATAACAACCTAGTGCTGACAAACACATTTGGCCAGCTCAAAGCATCACGGAGATGGACATGGCACCGTCCAAGTGGAGAACATCACAACCAGATTGACTACATCATGGTGAAAAAGCGCTTCCAGTCCAGTGTCAAAATTGGAAAAACACGAACATTCCCAGGAGCAGACGTTGGAATCGACCACGACCTTGTGATGATGAACTTTCACCCCCACCTGAAAAGGATTAAAAAGCACGGAAACACAAGGGTGAAGTTTGATCTCGAAAAACTAAAGAACCCAGAAGTAGCAGAAGCTTCCAAGCCATGACAGGAGGAAAGTGTGCACCACTCACTGTCATCGATGCTGGTAACAATAATGACACAGACATGGACACGTGGATCAACACCTTCAATACAGCAGTGACTGAAACAGCCAGTCAGATCCTCGGAAAACACCGACGAGTCAATAAGCCCTGGGTCACAACTGACATCCTTAACCTGTGTGACAAAAGGAGAAAACTAAAGGAGAAAAAGAAGCAAGCAGATGGTGCTAAGGAGTACAGAGCAGTCAGCCAAAAAACTACAACAAGTATGAAAAGGGCAAAAGAAAATTGGATCGAGGAACAATGCCAAATAATCGAAAGCAGCCTGAGGACAAACAACAGCAAAAAAGCGTATCAATTAGTAAAAGACCTGACATGCACTAAAGAAGGGCGCACCACCACCATTCAAGACAAACAATGAAAATGCCTGACAGAGGAACAAGACATTTTGAAAAGATGGACAGAATACTGCTCAGAATTGTACAACTACAAAGCCACGGTGAACCCCGAGATTCTAAACGTTCCCCCAGCAACCAACATCGATAACCACCCAATCCTTCGAGAAGAAGTTGAAGCAGCAGTTAAAGCACTGAAGAAGGGGAAATCAGCAGGAGTGGACAACATCCCAGGAGAATTGATACAGGCAGGGGGAAAGGACATGATAAGCGCTCTGACTGTCATCTGCAACAAAATCTGGCAGACAGGAAAGTGGCCAACACCATGGACACAATCACTAGTGATTACACTCCCCAAGAAAGGTAACCTGCAACTATATCAGAATTACCGCACCATCAGTCTAATAAGCCACCCCAGTGAGGTTATGTTGAAGATAATGCTGAACAGATTGAAACCACAGGCAGAGGAGATCATTGCCGAAGAGCAGACAGGCTTTAGAGCAGGGCACAGCACAACAGAACAGATCTTCAAGCTCAGAATACTGTGCGAGAGGTACCTCCAACACCAACAAAACCTATACCGTATCTTTGTGGATTTTAAAAAGGCCTTCGACAGGGTCTGGCATGCAGCCTTATGGGCAACCATGAGGAAATACAACATCAACGCCAACCTGATCAACGTCATACAACAACTATACGACAAAGCCTCCAGCGCAGTCTACCTTAATGGCAGCATGGGGGATTGGTTCAGGACAACGGTCGGGGTGAGGCAAAGGCTGTTTGCTCTCTCCCACTCTCTTCAACATCTTCCTAGAACGAATCATGACTGACACTCTGGAAGACCACAATGGAACAATCAGTATTGGAGGCAAGACAATCACTAACTTGCGTTTTGCCGATGACACCGATGGATTAGCAGGAGAAGAACAGGAGCTCGCCACAATAGTGGAGCGGCTGGACACAACCTCAGCAGCCTACGGCATGGAGATCAGTGCCGAGAAAACCAAGCTAATGACCAATAACACCAATGGCATCAATGCGGACATCAAAGTCAGGGGCGAGAAACTTGAGACCCGTCAACAGCTTCAAATACCTCGGATCTATCGTCTCAGAAGAAGGCTCAAGACCAGAAATTCTCCACAGAATCGCGCAAACAACAGCTGCGCTGTCAAAACTGAAGCCTATTTGGAGGGACAGAAACATCACGCACAGCTAAAAAATTAGAATAATGCGCTCACTGGTCATCTCAATATTTTTATACGCCTGCGAATCATGGACACTAACAGCAGAATTAGAGGAAAAGATTCAGACCACAGAGATGAGATGTTACCGCAGACTCCTTGACATCTCGTACAAAGACCACGTTTCAAATGCTGAAGTACGAAAGAGAATCACCAACGCAGTGGGGCAATATAAAGATCTACTGACCACAGTGAAGAGACGAAAACTAAAATGGTATGGGCATGTCACAAGATCCACAGGACTTGCCAAAACAATCCTGCAAGGAACCGTACAAGGAAAGAGAAAGAGAGGAAGACAGAGAAGGAGATGGGAGGACAACATTACAGAGTGGACAGGAAAGACGATGGGTGACAATCTGAGGAGAGCAGAGGACAAAAATAGATGGTGAGAGCTGGTTTTCCAATGCAGTGGTGCCACAACGGTTGCTCCAACCACGGGATAGAAGAAGAAGAAGAAGAAGAAGAGGCTGAAGATAACCAAGGACAGAGTAAATGAGATGATGTATAATTTTAGGATCTTTGAGTTGGTGAAGGAAGACCTTGTGCTTTTATTTTCATTCGTTTTACTTGTGGCTTTGACTTCTAGAACTAAATCTGTTTGTTAGCTAAACATCAATTTCATTCATCCTGCATTAGAACTGAACACTCAAGTAGTACCTTTCACCACTCCTCTACAAAACCGTTCAAAAGCACAACTCATAGGACGGTGACTTAAGTATGTCACTTTCACCTCCCTCAGGTTCACGGTCACAGAGCTACTTAAAATAACGACAAGAAAATGAACCAATCACAATTCACTTGAGCACTCCGCTGGATTTCTCCGGGGCCCACAGAATTTTGGCATTGAATAGTGCACAGTCTATGGCGTTTATTTTTAGATTGCCTACTGTGGGCTATGTTTCGGCGCTATTCGGCTGGAGCACATTTGAGATGTGCCGTCTTATTAATATTAATGTATCGCCAAACTCTCTACAAGTGTCGTCATCGCTTTGGTTATCCCAAAGAGCGATTTGTAGGTCAGGTTTCCACTGTTGACTATCCTGTTAAGTTTAGATACAGCGCATGAACTTAGGCATGGCATAGTAGATGTTTTACGGTGCTATAGAATAGAAATGACAGTTACGGCGCCAACCAGGGCCTTGTTTTGATATAATATTTGGCTAGTGTTTGTTTCTGGTGTCTTTTATTTTATTATTGTGGGTGCTTTACGTCATAGAAGATTAAACCATTTTGGGCGGCACTGCATGACCGTGCTCTATGGACGAATCGCGCCTGCTCCTAAATGTTATGAGGTTGAACAACGATCTTGAAAAATACTCAATAGCAATCGTCTCTATTACAGTTAGAACATATTATTGTCAGCCATATTATGCGGCCCTAATCGTTGTTGAATAAAATTGAATTTTTTTAGCCAGGTATGGTTTCGTTTGTTGTTCTAGTCATCGCTTTCTCCCCCATATTCAACATCATCATCATCATCCGGTGCCTTGCCGACTGGCGTTGGTGATCATGGACCTCCACTTCACTCTGTCTTGCGTTGCAGCAATGGTGTCTGTTGTTCTTGCTGCTCCTAGCCATGTTGTCATCTTGTCCGGTAGCTTTTCCCTCTGTCTGCCTCTGCCTCTCTTTCAATCAAACTTGTCTGTTGTTATTCAACATCACCTGGCCCAATTGCTTGATCGTCTATGACAAGGATCGACAAGTCATAATATAGATGGAAATTTTACGAGTAGAGAGGGACTCGGCTGTCAGAGTCTGGGCCGAAAACAACACACCCCAACCGCCATACGCTGTACAACCAAACACCCATAATTAGCATTACAATTTGACAGTCCCCCACTTAAAACAGTGGTCTGAAAAGTGCGACGAATTACGAACATTTGATTATAAGACGAGGAAAATATTGTATGCTTGCTTTGTTCAATGCGTGTGTGTTAAGTAAATCGTATCTGATTCTTGGCTTGATCTGCATGGGATAATTCTTATTACATGTATTTACAAGACGAGTGTAGGCTTACGTCGAGATATTAATCTTTGGATTAAGTACGCGGACCAGAACAACTATCACTAAGAGTTGATTAAACTTCTCACTTTTAGTTTGCTTTCAAGTATGGTTGTAGTGTTTCTTTTTTCCATGGCGATCATTTCACTTTCTATCCATCTCAATAACTTCATTCATAATGTCTAGAAACTCAGACTTAGGCCGACGTTAAAATTTAGAACATGTGTGTGTAACCGAGGCAGAGCAGTATACTCACCTTAAGAGGGTCATGGGCTTTACACGCCCATCTAAGGGGCAAGATCGTATGAATGCGTTAGCAAATCCGTCTATCCATGAGACATTGTGAAATTGAAATATTCATTAAAAGAGTTGTCGACTTAGATCTTAATTTGCTCCAAAAGGCAGAAGGGCGGAATTTTTGTACAAATGAAAATCAAGTACCACGTCATTTTTTATCGTCTAGGCATATTTAATTGTTAGATGTTTCTTGAGACTGTCAAATGTTGGCTCTTTCACATCATGTAGGCTACGTGGAAACGGTTTTTTAATAAATATGTGGTGGAAGGTGGCCGCGGGCCTATCCCAAAAGTGCTCTATACATGTCTCCCCCCTCCTCTCTCTCTCTCTCTCTCTCTCTCTCTCTCTCTCTCTCTCTCTCTCTCTCTCTCTCTCTCTCTCTCTCTCTCTCTCTCTCTCTCTGTGTGTGTGTGTGTGTGTGTGTGTGTGTGTGTGTGTGTGTGTGTGTGTGTGTGTAGTGAAGGGAAGGGAAAGAAGATGTAGACAATGACAAATATGTGTCTCTGTGTATGTTTGGGGGGGGGGGGGGGCAACGTGAACAACAGCCGATCAGTTGCACCGCCCCTGCAAGTTAGCATCGTCGTCTCGAGGTCAGACTAGAATTGCGTGTGACCTTGTTATTGTTGTTAGACAAACTTGACCACGGTATCTTCCAAAGTCGGCTTCTTTGAAAACTTCTCGTCTCGGAGATGTTCACACTTGACTTAGGCCACCATCTTTAATTCACTCAAAACTAACCTCTCCAAGCCCCCCCCCAAAAAAGCACGTTAAAAATTACCAAAGCTATGTGAAACGGCGATTTTGTAGTTTCGTTCGTTAAAGTCAAGAGTAGGGGGGTTTCAGTGCACCCCCCCCCCTATGACCTAATAAAAATATGGAGGGGGGGGGGGCTTGCACCTCTGAATTTTATCCTAATTTGATGTTTTGCAATTAGGTTGCATCCCTGCTTTTTGTGTAGCCTATTTGGTCATCAAGACTTCTGGATTTCCTCTCTGGGAGTAAACAAATGGATCGTGGACTTTAAGGGACGGAAAACTACAAGATCACCTTTAAAAACATAGTGCAAAACATAATATAGTGATTCAAAAATGTTATTGCACACTTGTTCGAATTTTAGGGCATTGGAGTTGAGCCAACTTATTGGGGTAAATTTACCGTTTTTATAATACATTGTAATGTCATGATGCACAGCTTATAAAAAAAAATAAAAAAATAAAGTAATAATAATAATTTAAAAAAAGAATTATTGTCCAATGCCCAAGCCGAAAGCTTAGCCAAGGCTACCTATAACTTTACGCATGCGATAACTTTAACCTTTCACCTGTCCCACGAGTCTGTGGCACTCAGTTTTTCTTTGATCATACATAGGCACTTGCCAAAAGGTAACACTTCTCCTGAAGTTTGCACCCTGTTAGAAAGCAAATTATTTTGCCGTAAACTTAACGGGTATAATAAACAAATATAGAAAGAGAGATATGAAAGGACCCTAGAAGGAATTCGAAAGACACGCTGTTTCATAGGTCTAACTAATTTTTGTATTTTTTTCACTCAAAGGCCCTCTTGGCAATTTCTCTCTCGAGACTATCTGTACATCCGGGTACTGGATATAACCAAAATGGCTGAAATCGTAAGGTTGACAAAAGCGTGTCAATTTTGTTCATCTTAAAGTGATTTGAAGGTGAATGCGTAGACAAGTGTGATTACAATTTACTTTGTCGTTGCACTTGAAACATTCTTATGAAATATCTTTTGGTTATAGAATAACAAGTGTTGTTGAGCGCTTATATTACATTGCAATCCATCATCTTGTTTGGGTATCATTGCCATCCATTGCCATTGGCATTGGCTTCAGTCGGTGCAAACTCAGCATTGCATTTTGACAAGGAAACGCTGGCACTCATGAATGGTGTTTCACTTTTGTTCATCAATATGCATGACTTTCTCTGTGTTATTACTGTATAGTCAGCCCTGTAAACAATTGATTTTGTGTCTTTTGCAAGGATGACGGGTTTAAGGGTTAAATGGGAAGAGATTCGAAATGGGAAACTTGTGATTGTGGCTGGTGGTGGCCACTCCTTGCTCTCTACTCTGGTGGCTATGATTATGATTTTATGATGAGAATGTAAATCTAGAATCTAATCTAGATCTAGATTCTAGAATCTAGTTTGAATTATTATATTCTATTGAGTAGGAAAGTGGCTATTCTCGCCCGCCCGGAAGTTCTCGCAAGATCAACTCCTCCCCTCTTCTCTCTCTCTCTGTCTCTTTCTGAATACTGTCTATCGGTGTGGATGATCAAATTGACCAAAACAAAGTTAAAAAAATGATGTTAAAACACAAAAGTAAATTAATTTGGTTGTCTACAAAGATGCTACGGCTATTTAACTTTTCGAATCGAGCCGAACTACGCGGGTCGCCATTTTGTTTTGCCCGGAAATTCTCGCGCTACTCCTCTCTCTCTTTCTCTCTCTCTCCACTGCCCACAGACAAAATTGTTCGCTTTTAGTAGGCTACAGTTGTAATGGAACGTTTGTTCACCGCACAGAATTCTACAATTTTTCTGTTATATACAGTGTAGAATTCTGTGGTTTATGGTGAACGCGCACCGGGTGAGAATAGCCACAAGACTCACCTGCACTATTCTCACTCCGGGTGAGAATAGAGGTGGCCATTGAGTAGTGGGTTTTGCATTGGGACTGGGAACCAGGAACTGCAGAGGTGTGGCACCCCCTTCCTCCTTTTCCCAACTAAAAAGGCCCGAACTAAAAAAACAGATTCAAGAGATTGAGATACTTGTCCAAAGTCATGTAGGCCCTCTATTCTTTTTTAAATCGAAGCGTATACAGACCCGGTAACCGGGAACAAAGTTGCGAAGTATACAGACCTGGTAGGGGAACTCTTTTGTGATTTCGGAAAGTTTCAGCGCCCAGACCCGGTAGTGTGTGTGTGTGAGGAGAAAGGAATAATAAAAAAAAAAAATTGAACAACCTTGGCGCGATCTTTTTTTTCGGTGGGGGGTTGCCTTGCGTGTATATGCGATGGAAGTCAAACGTATGACAACGGGCTTTTTGTAGCTATGTGTCGGTTATTTTCAAAACTACGAGTTCCAGCTTTATTGCAACCTGCGCTCCCCCAGTCTATCCGACTCCGACTCAAGTACATGCAGTCTTTCAGTTTTCCCACTATTTAGAGGCCCAAATCATAATGTGAACTTATTCCTAAAAAGTTTTGTCTTGCATACTTGCCTCATAAAAGGGAACCAGGACCCCCTCCTCCCCCAGTGCCCCATTTACTGATTTGCCGTTGATCCCGATTTTTTTCACCAGATCCTGATTTTTTACTCCAAAATCCTGATTTTTCGATTTCATAGAGTGGCAGGTCTGTTGGGATCTAGGAATGGACGTCCCGTTACGGTTCAGGCCCTTAGGGTGTAATGTGTAAACGCACGATGGGCTACGTCACTAGGTTTCATCGTCGACTCATTGGGCTGTATGTGCATGTGTGTTTAGGGTTGGAGGCGTGGAGGGAGTTTGATTTGACGAAGCTACAGCGAGCACCTAGCACACTTTTGTGATTGGCCCAATATAGATGATGTATGTCCGCCATTTATTTTTGTCGTCTTCTGGGGCTTCCCTCTCTAGTTAACCAGATCTCAGCTTGGTTAGCCCACTTTGCTGCCCAACGCGCGATACGCGCTTGTGTGCGTGTGTGTGTTTGTACGATTTTCAGGAGAAGGTAAATTTATGGTACGAGAATTTCTGAGATTGTTTACAAAAAAGATAACACCAATTAGTACAAAAAAACCCAAACATGGCGAGATCTAGTCGAAAGTTACTGGTGAGGGAAACCCGAGAGTCTTGGGGGATACCCCGGACAATGACAAAAATAAATGGCGGAAATACGTCATCTATTTTTGGGCCAATCACAAAGTGTGCTAGGTGCTCATTGTAACTTCATGGCAGTCCCTTTTGAAGGCATTTTCAAATGAAGTATAGTCCAGGAACGTTGCCCCAACCACAATTGAAGTATTTGAATATTCAGGCATCTAAAAATCTCTAGCTCTAGAAATTGGATTTGATGCAAAAAATGCTTTACATTCCAGTCCTCGCAGAACGGCGGAATGAAAGATGTGTCTGAACTCTCCCATATGAAAACAAAAATCTCGAGAACGGAAACCGCTCAAAGAGACTTTGGCAAGTCAAGTTTTTTTTCCTGAGCGTTCGGAGAAATAGTCCCTTCGTTTTTTTTTCAAATTGTTTTTCTTAGGCTTTTTGGCTATTTGTAGATTTGTCGCTAAATCTGCTTTTTTTCGATACATTCCAAGGTAAACTCATGATTATCAACTTCTGACCAAGGTAGTATCTTCACAATTGCTTTACTTTCAAGGAAAAGAGCCTTTATTTTATACTTGGATAGGATAAGGATTGTGATAATTTCGTCTTGTATTTTGTCTGGGTGACGTGTTTCTTTCAGTGTGTTGGACAGTTCTGATGCCTTGAATGTTCTAGTGTATGTTGTGAAATCATCTGAATTGTCTCTTCGATCTAAAGTGTATAGGTTGACAGTTATTCTCTTTGCCCATTCCTGCATTTCATAGCATGAGCAGAAGATACAATGCACTTTCATGGGAATACTCTTTAGTAAAATGTCTGAGATAAGTGAAGCGCATTCTGTTTGTTCTTTCCTTGGCTCTCGCTATGCTCTCTCTTCAAGAGATACTTGGGTGTCAATGTGCCTTGGCTTGTTTTAAATTTAATTGGATTCAGAAGACTGTTTGCACTAATATTGATAAGGAGTTGTCAGCAAATTCTATCTGCATTATAAGGTCATCAAGGATCTGAAACAGCCTTGCATTATGGCTTACTTCAGCGATGGCAGTGTTGACTGTTGCTATCTGACACCGCATCATGTTACACACCTCCAGGCTGAAAATGTTTTTCAGCTCATGTTCAACAGAACAAATTGTGAACGATATATGATGGTTGATAGTCAATTGTTATTGGTACGATCGTCTTTTTGTTGGAAGCGAGATACATAGAAAAATAGAAGTATTGAAAAAGAAACGAGAAAGGACTTGCTTACGTGTGTTCAATCTACAATGCAGATGCAAATCACTTACTTCCCTGAGATGCCAAGTTTGTTTGCTACTTCATGCTTTGTCTGGCTCATTGATTCTGCTTTTCTCTCATTTTTTAAATCTAGAATTCTCACTAGAATTTGTTTATATGGGTCAGGGAGTTGATACCCATACTTAATGAAACATAAGCAATTTGAACAAAAACGTTTTCCTTTGTCGTAAAAAATGCAATTTGGTTTGGGGATTTATTTCAAGAAAAGAAGCAGGGTGAGGGCAACTGTTGCACGTTTGATTCTGTCATTACCTTTGTTAATAATTTACCTACTTCTGAGGGCTGCAAAAATCCCACTTTTCATTTGCCTTTAGGAGGGTTGATTGAGAAGGTGATTTTGTGAAATTCATATCAATGATCTTTATTTTTTGTCACAAATTTTGCGTACTGGAGAAACTGTTTACGGCGCGTTTTTGAGAAAAAGAAAAATGAGCTGTCACTGAACGAGTTCCAAGTCCGATTTTTGAGCGTTTAGACTGATCATCAGAGGTTGTCATCGTTGCTGTCACACTAAAAGACTTGCCTGATGTAGCCACACAAAGTAAGTATCTCAGTTTGTTCAGTTCAGATTTCTTTTGCTAATCTCAAACTTCTTATAAATTTTTTTTTCACATTTTCAGTAAGTATTAATTCCACTATCCTTGGCATTAGTAATAAAGACTGATAAACTAAAAATTAATTGCTGGAGAGCCTTTTCTGTGACATTTTTATGTGAAATCTTTTTTCTTAATTTTCCAAAGAGAAGAAATAATTTAGCCTAATTCCAATTTAAAAAAAAAAAAGAAAATCAAAGCAGTTTGGTTAGTGTGGACTAATCAGGCAGTCTTTCTGTGTGGCAACCACTCTTTACTTGATTGATTTTGCACCATATGACCTGAATCACTTGGGGGAGGGGAATTATGATTATAAATAAGTCTAAAGCTTGTTTATAAGGAGGTTTAACGCTGGTTGGAAAAAAAAATCATGTTAAGTTGGTCTGTCTTGGCCCAGTTATTGGGCAAAAATTATTGTTCCTGGTGTGGGAAGCCACTTGATCGAATATAAATAGTTGTTCATTCTGATGGGGTAGAATCCAGGAGTAGGAATGATATAATTTTTGTGTGTGTATAGGATAAAGGATCATTATTCCATACTTTTTTTTAGTGAGTGTTTAGATTACGGTTCAGGATAGTTTGACTGGAGCATTCATTTCTTATTTAGTTTACAGGGGGAGGGAGAGGAGGGATAAGTGGTTTAGTTTAACTAAGTGTAGACTTTTACAACTGTGAGCTTGAGTTTGGAAAAATTGTAGAACTGGAAAAAATGTGCTAATATGGAGCTGTGTATTTTTATTTTAACTTATAGTTAATGGCACATAAACCTGAAATGATTTTCGGTACGTTACAGTGTTGGATAGATCTGACGGCAATAGAATAAAAAAATTTAACTGAAAAACATGCTGACTGAAGGATGAAGCGAAATACAACTTTCTTGTTCAGACTGTTCGGTTTATTAATGGATGAGAATGTTCTGTAAATCTGGAGTGGAGGTTGGAATTCCTTTTCAACGACAAATATAAGATGGCAAACCTATATTTTGAAAGCTGCAGTGAAAATGTGTAAATTTGCATGGGTGTTTTTCAGTTTTACTTCTTCCTTTTTAAAATATGAGCTCCTCATGCACCTATGGAGAGTGAGTTTTATTGACTCTGGCATGCCTTTCTGTAGTGGTGTCGGAAGCCTAGTGGTTAGGCTCCCGTACTGGTAATTGTGTGTTTGAGGATTCGAGCCTCTCCTCGGTCCTAGATGTTGTGTCCTTGGGAAAGGCATTTTATAGAATTTCCCACTTGGCTTGGTCCTTTCTTAACACTTACAGTACCGTTTGTAGCTTTAGTTGCCAGTCCTTAATAAACGCTCTCTACCGCTTGTCTGGCACATTAATCGTACTGAAACAGCGAATGGACACATTGCACTGAAGTAAATACCAAAGGAAGTCGCTCTATATGATAGCTGAATGGTTGACTAACCTACTCTGAGAAATTTTAAAGCATGTTCCTTGGGCTGCAAAGATTTGTTTAAATTTAAAGAATTTCTGCCACGGCTTCAACATTCTAAACTGGTGCAGTACTTGAGGGTTTTTCACTGTATGAGCCTTCAGTACTGTAATTGTTAACTAAACTTTTCCGGAAATAAATTAATTTGTGGCTCGATGTGGCAATGCCGGTGATGTACAAAAAAACTTTATATAAGCTTAACCATCACTCAAAGGGTAACATATGATGTATCAAATTGAAGGAAACTGAATGAGGAATACATTCCAACATGAAACGGAGATTAATTTTGAAGATGAGCATGCATTACAAGGGTTAGAATGGGTGATGATGATGAGGAAAATAAATTTTGACCGAAAAAATTATACTCAAGAGTAACTATCCAAACATGTGAATGCAAATCAGCATAGCTATCTATCATTATACAGGCCAAGAACATAATCCATAAATTTCTGAACACGCAGCCTTTTATTTTAAAGCAATATTCCAATTTTTGTTTGAGTTATGATATTTCTACTGAGTCAGATTACGTCATTTTGTTAATGCAACACTGCAAAAATTAATTCTCTCGTTTTTCGCCAAACCGACACTTTTGACAAAGTGAAAGTAGACGTTTTCATTTCCTAAACCCTTTCCAAGTTTTCAATAACAATAATACGTACTTATAAATAACGTATCGTGTTAAAACGAAACAATATCGAGGCACCCTATCATAGCCGATACGTCCACAAGGAGAGTGGACTCGCGCCGATATATCAGCGATACGCCTGGAAAGAGTTAAATAACCGAACAGTGTTGATAGGGGCGTTAAACCTATTCCATCTAACCATTTTTTTGCCTTCTATGGCTGAAAGGATGGGAAATACTCTATATCATGCTCTTATGTTTCTCATCAATGGGTAAAAAAAAATGTAGTACTCATAGTCGGGGCAGAGAACTGCTGTGGACTCTGGTGTGCAGTACCGTTTTTTTTTTTGAGGAGGTGTTTTTGTGTGTGTGTATGTGTGTGTGTGGGTTGCACTTGCCTGCTTTAGGCACAAGACATAATGTTGATTTTGGGGTTGGGGGGGGGGGCAGCGGTAGCATTAAGATTACTGTTTGTGTGTTTCCCTGTGAGCCTCAAAAGTTTTTAAATGCTGAGCGTGTTGTCTCTTAGGATGGCTTGAATAAATTATGTTTTGAGGTGGTCTGCCGTTGGTTGTGCCAACAAGCTGATGCGAGATCTTGCTCTCAATGGCTACTGGTATAGTGGGTTTTTGGTTCATGAAACACGCAATGTCTTTTGTTTAGCTGTCAGTGTCCAAGCAGTGGAGGGGAACATAACAAAAAAGTTAGACAAAACGAACATTTTGTGTGAGTTGGTGTCTGAGAATAGGGTGCAGTCTGAGAATCGGGTGCAGTTTGTAAGGCACAGTGTCTCACACATCTGTTGTATGTGAATAAATCCTCAAAGGTTGTGTCATTTAGCTGTCTTTCATGCTTTTCCAGTCTTGTAGCCAATCTCAATAGGCTAAACCTTACAAAACCTTTAACCCTTTTGGGAAACAGCATTTCCCACCCGGATATATTATTATATTGTGTCTTTGCTTCTTAGGCCGTGTATTGTTACAGGATTTCGGGACGACTTTCAATCAGTTTTCGTAATTTCATGGGTTTTTTTTTTGGTCAGTACAATGGAGCATATGATATTAATCTTGAATACGTTTATGTCAATCTCTAGGACTTCTTGCACAAAGACATTATTTCAAAATAGTTTTTCCTGCCCACACTGAAGTTTTGGAGGCACTGCATAGTCCCGTTGTGAATGGCAGTATTGTAGTTGTAGCTATTTTTTATTTTTTTTGGTGTTTTACGGCATTCGCAACTGCATAAGGTCATATGAGTGCGCGGGACACATTAAACTTGCAGTTTGTAGGAAATTTTGAATTTTCCTGGGGTGGCGGCCGAAGCCCACTCTTTTCGATTTTAGACCACTAAGGGATCTTCAACATGCTCCACTTGCACACGGGCCCTCCAAGATTTTTCGCCCTCATCCGAGAAGGCTACTAGGTGTAGATTTTTCCTACCTGAAGATCAGGGATGTGGCTAAAAGACAGCAGTAAGAAGGAGCCAAGGAGTAGCGGTAGAAAAGCTGCAGAAAGAGTCAGGAGCCCAGAGGAGGGGCAAAGGAGGTGAGGGGGTGGGGTCGGAAAGAGGAGACGAAAGCAGATGACAGAACATTGCTAGAGAGCAGGAAAGAAGGGGAAAGGAGACAATTTTAGATAAGAAAATATTTCGGTCGTCACCGGGATTCGAACCCGGGACCTTTCAATGATAGGTCAACACCTTATCCTCTAGGCCACCAGGGCCCCCCTGGCTATTTCTTTAAATATTATGCACAGTAATACTCTGTTAGTCTTAAAACTGAGAGAATAGTAACCTGAACGATATGCAACCTCTCAACAATTATCCTCATTCCTACAACACCCCACATACACACCCCTAGAAAAGCAATGAAAGCTGTGTTGCAGATCAAGAGATTTTAAAGTCTGTATATAAATGTTTATCTCACAACCTCTATCCATAGCATTTCTATAGGGGATGGTTTACAATCATCATAGATTGCCGTTATTATTATTGGTCTGTACTGCTTTACTGCATTAGGGAACAAGTTGCAGAGTTTTACCCTCTGACAAGCAGGACTGACTGTCTGAAGTATCTTCTCTGTTTTGTTTCTGTAAGAATTTTAACACTAATGTTGACTTAAACAAGTTTTCCTGCTGTGAGTTGCGCAAGCAGTGAACTCCAGCATGGTGTCTTCATTGTAGTTTGTACTGGCCTCATCCATTGGTCGGGTCCTGATCAGGGAGGTTTTGGAGTTGTTGTTTGGGGTCTAGCTTTTGTGCTGGATGAAGGGTTACAGCAGGTCTGCGGTTCAAGGTGTGATCAGATGGGGCACACCTACTGGGTCAAAACTGACTTTTGATGTTATTACTGGAAAGCACCCTTTGGTGTGGGAGGGGCTGGTAGCCTGTGTCTTCATTATTCGCCCCTTTCACCCTAGTATTGGGTACAGGCTGCTCCGAGGGCTCTCCACCTGTCTTTGTTGTGGGCGATCTTCTCCACCTCCAGCCAGCTGTGCCCCATTTTGGATCTGCCTGCAGATCTTGTTCCCAGGTAGATCTGGGCCTTCCTCTCTTCCTCCTACCAGGAGGTTCCATTTTAGACTTAGTCTTGTCATATTGTCATTTTGTGGGTTGGTTTCCCAAGTTTGTGCTCCTTGATCTCACAGTCGATTGTTGGTTGGTTTCTCCTCCATAATACTTCATTACTTATGGTGCCTGGCCTGTGGATTTTCAATATGATCTTCCTTATGCAACCATTGATGAAAAACTAATTAGTTTACCATGCTTTGTTAGTTTCCATGGGTATCCTGTGTAGTGTTGAATCATGTCATTTCTGCTCTCTTGGTTGGCAGGCCATGCTGCAGTTGCTTTAGAACATGTAAACTCCACAGAAGTTTTGGGCTTCTTATCTAAATGTATTCAAAATTTTTCCTTTCCTTTGTCTATTTTACTTCACATGCTTCAAAATAATCTTAAATATGTTTGTTCGCTCATTGTTTCAGCAAAAGCAAGTCTGCTTTACTGTACTTTGTCACCGTGAGCTCTATAATCAGAGGAATCTCAATATCTTCATGTGGCTGGGGTTGGGGTGTGGGTGATAAAAAGCAGAAGGGACATCTATATTGACTTGTGTTTGGTAGTCCTGTGAACTGGAAAACTTTGACTTGCAGGCTGTCTGGTTCTGCAGTAAAATTGTTTATGAGGCAATGTTGTCAGTTCTTGTGCTTGACTCTTGACTTTTTTTTTCGTACTTTTACTTTTTTGTTTACTTTTTCATCCTCTTTTGATGTTTAGTGTCAGGGGGAGATGCAGTTTTTTTTGTTGTCAGGGCAGCTTTGCAGCTCTTTCTTTTGAGATTTTTTAGTTCACAGGCTTTCCTTGACTCTCCTGTCCGTCCTTTACGTGGTCTAATGTTTCTTTTGTAGACTGAGTACTTTGTGTTTAGGGTCTAGAGGCTGGCTGACAAGGTGGCATTTGTTACAGGTGGCCAAATATTACCCTTTTGTCATGTAACTATCAAAACAAATGTTTACTTTGGTGGTCCTTTAAATACTATTGAAGAATTGTAGAAGTCTTCTTTATTCTGAAAAGTATGTTCTTAATGTCTACATGCTTTTGGTATAAACGTTCAGTTTGGCTGGTGGGGTGGGTATTTGTGTGTACTGGTGTCTTTTGCCTGACTTTGGTGTCTGATATAATTATGTAATTGTAATTATTTTCTCTTTATAAATATAAGCCGTGAGTTCCATTCCCCCCAGGTAGAGTTTGTCTTATCAAAGATCTTTTTAGTTTTGTTTTGGATTCTTTATCCCCTCTAAGTTCTGGTTGCCCTTTCAAGGGATATTGTGTCAGTGGGGGCATAGACCATAAATTGTAATTTTTTCAAAGTATAAATCAGTTGACATCACTCTAGTAATTTATCAAATACTTTTATTAGTCTCTTTTCAAATACGGAAATTTTATCCCCAAAATTTCACCAGTTGTGGTTCTCTCCTTAAAATGGAATAACAACCATTCTGGCGCCTTGAAATGAACACCTTTGGCTCTCCATTAGATTTAGAGCAATGTGAAAAATTTGTGTAAATAAGCTGGTACAGTGGAATCCTGTTATAACGAGAGGGAGGGGACTGGGAAATGTCCATTATAGCAGGATTCTCGTAAGGGATCCAGTAATAAATTCATGGAAATAATAAAGTAGGCCTAATCTGTAAGTTTGGTGTTCTGTTTATTTCTTTTTGTTATCTCCCCTGATGACGATTTTGTTTCAACATGACTTCTAGGTCATACTTGATCAAAAATCGAATCAGGTTTCTTTCTCTAGCGCTAACAATGTTGACAGCTCAGCGTTGGCAATCAGAAAGGGCTCTAGGCTAACTTGCCCGCTGTGTTGTTCCCCACCTTGCTTGCGCACGTGACTCATTCGCTCCTTCCATCAAATTACTGTGACCTCTCCATCCCTACATCGGAAAATTGAGAGGCATGGTAGGCCTAGATAAACAAGTCTAGGCTGGCCTATCATGCGATGCCTTCTGCTTGTCTGCACATTCCGCACTCTCCTCACTCATTCGCTCCGGCCTACATTGTTGGCACACGTGGGCTCTCCCATTCTTGGTTTCGCTAGTTCACCAAGTTTCTCAACTTGCGAGGTTTTACATTATGTATAAGTGGCCTATGGGCTTCGCACAGCAGCAGTAATATTCCGCTATAACCGAATCGCATGTTTGTCTGATTGCGCCATAGCAGTATTTTATTTACAGAGATAAAGAAGGGGAAAAAACGAGGTTTTAGAATAGTGTCTTTATAATAGACTTCTCGTTGTTTCAGGACTAGTTATAAGTGGACTCCTCTGTAGTGAAAAACTCCCTGTTTTTCCAGGAATAGCACTTTTCAAATCAGACCAATAACTAATTTCTTTGTATCATTTAATCCCTCTTGACAACGCTGAGGGACAGCTCATGCTCATGAAAGAGAATGTAGTGTTTGATCTCAGGCTACGAAGTTGTATGGTCAGCTCTGATACTAACACCCCAACAAAATATGTTGTGGAGATGATATAAATATTACCTTTCAGATATATCAGTTTTTTGGCCGGGATGGATAAAATTTCCTTGCTTTGAGTTAGTTTCAATCCCCTTAAAATTAGTGTCAACTTTTGATATTTTTGTCAAATTGTAGTGAGGTCAGTTGTAGAAAAAAGCAGTAATGAAATCCAAATAAAGGGTGGCTTTTACAGGAAAGAGAATGTCAGAGACCTTCCACCAATCCCTAGAAACAGAAGCTAGATCTCTATGGCAGGATCATATTTTGAAAGCATAACTTTGGGGGGGGGGGGGGGGAAGGCTTGGGTTGGCCTTTACAGACAGGGTGGAAGCAAACTGCCCCCTAAGTGGTTTAGAATGTGATTATTGGGAAGTAGATTTATAATCTAACCAAGAGAGACTTGTCAGGACACACATTGTATGTTGAGTGCAGTTGCTGGGCTCCCGGTTCCACTAAGAAAGGCTGTCTGATTTTATCATGCTCAAGCTATGTCTTTAACTTTTTATGTATTTGAATATACTGTGTATGTTATGAAATGTAGAGGCCTGAGTTTTGAACTTATTTTCTTATTCTTCCCTCACTTGTACTACTTGTTCTTGTTACTTGTACCGTTCATTGAGAAATATTGTAATATTATGCTTTTTTTACCTCCACAGACAAAAGAGCTGAGGCCATGCAGGAGTGAATGTTGTGCGCGTGTGTGCATTCACCTCCCAGACAGTGTGTTCACCACTTTGCCATTGGTGCACTCGCGTGTGTGTAGTGTGTAGTGCTTCATGATGATGGAGTATGGCTGGGACACCTCGGATGAGGATGGCGGGATGGAGATTGATCTAGAAGCGAAACAGGAAGAGATGAAGCAGCCTTCAGGAAATGCTAATGGTGAGGACCATTTTTTAGTTTACGAGATTTATAATCAAAACTTACTGTACAAAACTTATATGCAGGTATGGAAAATGTAGGATTAGGTTAGGACTGTAGGCCTACTTAACTCATATGTACTGTATATGCATTATGAAATGTGGAGTCTTTGAGTTTGGGACTTGTATTTTTGAAGAAGTATCTCTATGAGTTTAGAAAATCTGATAATTTCTTGTTCAAACGTGAAATCAATATTGATGAGATGCCTATGGTCAGTTGGGAAGTGATAAAATGTGATATTTGTTAGCATTTGAATTATTTGAAGTAGGAGGCAGAACAATGTAAGGTGACAGCTGGAGAAAGATTCTGTCTAGTAGATGTATAAGTTCTTCTCAGTTGTGTTACTCATATTTAGCCTGTTTTATTCTTTTATGAGTTTAGTTTTGTGAGTGACCAGAGTAATTACTTTATTTTGAAGGTATGTATGACAAACTATATCTTTATAATATTCTTTGCAAAGATAGATAATTCAGTTTTATTCGTTTGTGCTATTTCCATTTTTTTTTTAAAAAACTTTCACAGTACCAGAGCGAGGGGTTGAGAAAGTTCCAGAGCAGTCTGTCTATGACCCGTCAGAACCCACTGATGACTATGACCCATCAGAGCCCACAGAGGAAGCGTTCAGCCCCAACGCCGGGGGCAAGTCTCCGTGTGATGATGGGGAAGGAGGAAAGGGGAGTGCACAAGTCTCTGACTATGATCCTGCTGAGCCAACGGTCAGTGACGAAGAAGAGGAGGTCGTCGACAACTCTGTGGAGAAAGATGTGGATGGCGAGGATGTTGGTGGAGAGGACGGGGCTGAGGAGGACATTGAGGCAACTGGTCAGGATGCTGATGGAGACCTACCTCAAGAAGAAGAAGGGGAGGAAACGGGTGAAGATAATGTGAATCAAAATAACTTTGAAGACAATGGGGATAATGATGATGGGTGTGCTGCTGAGGCGACGGGTGATGGGGCAGAAAAAGAGGAAGAGGAGGAAGGAGACGGTCGCTGGGACTCTCAAGGTTGCGAGTCTCAGGAGGATGTAGATTTAAGTAATGGTGGCGAGCAGGTTGACATGCCTGAGGGCTGCTCGTCTCCTATCACTGCTGACTTGAGCGAAACGTCTTTGCTCCTGGGGCAGGGGGAGTCGGTGGAGGAGGAGGAAGAGGAGGAGGATGGGAAAGTGGAAGGGGAAGAAGAAAACCAAGAGGGAGTGGAGGAAGAAGGTGAGAGGGATGAAGAGCGTGAGAGGGAGGGGGAAGGTCAGAGGAATGAGATGCATGTGGAAAGTCCCCCAGAAGTAGAGGAGAGGCCAGATGTGGAGGAGGTGGCTTGCAGCCCGGAAGAAGACCAGGGGGAAGTCTCTGTTCCCAGTCCTGATGCACAGAAGGAGGACAGCCGAGCAGGCAGCCCCAGCCCTGAAAAGGGTCAAGACATCCCACTGGACACGGATGAGAACACACAGACCTCGGTGGTGGACAATGAGGAGGAGGTATACAGCGATGTGCCTGATGTTGCTTTTGATGACAGTGACTTCGTCTTGGAGAAGGAACCCTTTGATCAGGGTGGCGAATCTGTAGAGGGAGAGGATAAACTCACGGGGAGAAGTTTTGATCAGGAGATGGAGGAGAACGTAAGTGGAGACGAACGCTTAGAGGAGGTGGACACGGAAGAGAGAGAGAGGTTGCGTCGACAGGAAGAGATTGACAGCCGGAATGAGAAAGCACTGGTTGATTTATTCCGTGAAGAGAGTGACCCCGAGAAGATAGAGGATGACGTGGAGCAACCAGTAAAGAAAACCAAGAAGAAACTAGGTTCAAAGAAGCTGAAAAAGAAAGGAAAAAAGTTGAAAAAAGGTCAGGGTAAGAAAGGATTGTCCAAGCAGCAGGAGAAGGAAGCAGAGGACCAAAGGTTTGTGGAAATTAGACGTGACCGGCAGAGTGTGGAGAGTCGGGAAGAGGGGGAGCTGGACACTGAAGGGGCTGGGCTTGGTCGTAGCAAGAGCCAGGAGGAGAGAATGTCGGCATACGAGCAAGTGTTTGACCTAGGCCCTGCTAACCATGGCACCGAGGAGCAGAGGGAGCCAGGGGAGATTGTGGAGGTTGATGGCAGCAAGAAGAAAGGAGGGAAGAAAAGAGAGAAAAAGGAGAGAAAGAAGAAGAAAAGCCGGCGAGAGGTGGCCACTATCGAGGAGGGGAGTCAAGGAGATGAGGACTCGCAAAAGTTCCCCTCCTTCCTAGCCGGCTTTTTTGTGCAGGATGAGGCAGGGGAGGAGATAGATGAGAATGTTGACCCAGACCCAAACTCTTTTCATGGGGAGGAGGAACGGCACTTTCACAGGGTGGAGAAAAATTACCGCAAGCGCCATGACTCTGGGGCTGAGGACTCGGTGAAGAGCTTTGACCAACACATTGATGGCAGCCTGAACCAGGAGGTGAGAGGGGAGGAGTCGGAACACAGACGCAGTAGACGTCATGAGGAGAGGAGGCAGGAGTCGAGGGATAGGAGGCAGGAGAGTCGAGACACTCGCGAGGTCCGCAGGGAGAAAGAACACCGACATGGCACACCCCGTGACAGGGAGAGGGAGAGGGCTCGGGGAGACCGGGAGAGGGAGAGGAGCCACAGGGATCGGGAAAGAGAGCGGGAAAAGGAGAGAGAAGCTGGGAGAGAAAGGGAGAGTGGCCGAGATAGAGAGAGGAGTCGTCGAGTGGAAGTGGAGGAGAGGAGGCGTCGGCATAGCAGAAGTAGGTCTCAGGAGCGGAGGAGACGCTCTGGGTCAGCAGAGAGAGTCAGGAGGTCACGGTCAAGGGATAGATCCTCACGACATAGAAGACATAGGTCAAGGTCTCGAGATAGGTCTGTAGAGCGAGAACGAGAGAGAGAACGGGAAAGGGAGCGGGAGAAGGAAAGAGAGCGATCTAAACGTAGGCATCGTGACCGCAGTCGTGAGAGGGACTCTGAGCGCAGGCGTCGGGCATCTCCGTCCCGGTCACGCAGTCCACGGCGACGGTCTGAGCGGGCGAGCTCCAATAAAGAAAATCGCGATGACAGTTCCCGCAGACGGCGCCATCATGCTCGCACACATGAGGACAGTGAGTCTGAGGAGCGAGGCAGTGGCCGTGGCTCTCATCGCCGCCAGAGACATGAACGTGCCCGTAGCAGTAGTTCCTCTTCATCTTCGTCCAGCACGAGCAGTGGTAGCCTGCGTCAGAAAACCCATGGTGGGCGGCGCAGCTACCAGAGCCAGGACAGTTCCGATGAGGGCGCTTCCAGCGACGTCATTTTGGTTGAACCAGAGAGAATCGTCATCAATCTGGACGAGGAAGAAGACCCTCCTTCTAGGGTAGATATCACTCATGCTAATGCTGTTGACGACAGTACCACTCTTGTGGATGGTGAGAGCATACCGCCCCCACCAGAGTTGTCTGGAAATGCTCGCCGCAGTGCCCTCATTCAAATAAACCCAGCTCCCACAGACAACGATGCAAGCCGGGAGGAAGAGGAGGATGGGGATGCAACCCCAACACGAGATGAACACACAGATGCTGTACGCAGGCAGACTGACAGTGCCCGGAAGACTGTCAATGAGTCTGATTATGACCCTGCTCATCCGACAGAGGAGCCGGAGGACCGCGAAGTGAGTGCGCCCGCTGCTGCTGCCCCCGCACCAAATTCAGCCCCCAAAGACGCAGGCCCTGTGCCCCCCAACCACCCGCCCCCCGAGGAGGTGCGCCCTTCTCCTCCCCCAGGTCCTGCCCTATCAGAGAGTGGGCCTCCCTCTCAGGGCCTTGCTCCCCCACTTCCGGGCGCCCCCCCTGCTCCTCACATGCCACTAGTCAACCACATGTTCCAGCCACAGCCTCCCCCGCCCGCTCCTCCGCAGCAACAGCAACAACAGCAACCTATGCCAGGGATGATGAGATTCCCTGGCATGGCAGGAGGTGGTGGTGGCAGTGGGCCCCAGCGATTCCCTTGGCCTCTGGGCGGAGGACCCGGTGGGAACATGCCCCCTCAGAACATGATGCATCAGAACAACAGGCCGGCAGGCTTTCCTCCAGGACAGCCAACAGGCCCCCATGCTCGAGGGCTCCTGCCTACACCAGACGCTCGACCCATGTTCCCAGGGGATGCCCCTCGCCCAGGGCTGCCCTTTTCCCCCTCTATGCCTCCGATGTCCCACCAGGGTTTACAGAGGGACTCTGGGGGCCCCACTCACCCTAACATGAGACCTTCCATGCCTATCTCCTCCATGGCCCCCCTCGCACAACTCACCAGCCTTCTGCCGGCACTGGAGAAGGCCAAACTAGCGTCCCAGCAAGGTGATCGGGGCATGCAACAGCCCCCACAAGCGTTCAAAACCCCCCAAATGCCTGTGAACTCAATGGGCGGCCCTGGTCTTCTGGGCAAAGGCCCTCTCTCCAACAGCTCGGCTTCCAACATGGGGATGGGCCGGTCCATGGGCGGTGGCCGTAGCATGCGATCAGGAGGTCCAGGCGGACCTGATGAGTCCACGGAGGTGGTGGACATGGACATGAGCCCAGGGGAAGACGATTGTGAACTGGAACTCCCCTCTCCCAACTCGGACTCCTCCCCAGATGAGCGGCGACGAAGAGGGCGCCGCTCGGACCACAAGGCTTCTGCTGCCGGAGATTCCAAGGCTGGCCAGGGCAAAGGTCTGGTCCAGCCGGCTGTGTACCTGAAGGTTCTGAGCAAGGTCATTGAGAAGCTTGCCCCCAAAGGTCAAGGCCAGGTGTCTGGTCCAGACAAGGGCAGACAGTCACGGCGACGGAGGATGGACGTTCCAGATGATGATGTCCCAGCCAGTGCTGTGGAGCTCACCAACAAAGAGAAGGTAAGGATAGGTGTATATTCTTTGGTTTTGTGCTTTGTGTTGTGCTGTTTTTATGAACGAATGGCGTGTTTGCTGTATTCTTACAGAATGTGCTTTTGCCTGGCATGATCATGCCCTGAATGTGTCTCTTTCTTGGTCAAACTGAAAGTTATGGATGGAGGTCAGAAGTCATTAAAAGTGTCAGTTTTAAACATTTTTTTTTTACCTAAGAAAGGCCTGCAAGGACTTAAGAAAGTGTTGAACATAGTCTTGAAACTTTGACACTGAACAGTAAATGTAAATTTACTTGCATTGAAAAGTTTTACCAGATTGTATGCATGTGTTTATGAAATGTGCCTATGTTTTCACTCACTTTTCTTGTGTTTTTTGTTTCCAGTACATGAAGAAGCTTCAGTTCCAGGAGCGTGTCATTGATGAAGTGAAGCTGGCCATAAAGCCGTTCTACAGCTCCAAGAAAATAACTAAAGAACAGTACAAGCTTATATTGAGAAAAGCTGTCCCAAAAGTAAGTCCAGGATTTCTGTAAAAATACATTTTCTCATAGCTTATGCAAACTGCCCATTTTTCTCTCATTTGGTAGAAATCCAGACTGAAGTGTGTGCACTTTTTGAGAAATTTTTATCAACTCACTGAGCTCTGGTCCTGAACATAGCTTGGGTATCGACTTAACCCTAATTTGAAACATAGACATGATGGGTATTTCACATATTTTTCAAGACAACATTTTATTAATGCGGCATAATTTTTGTAGGGAACTTTAGTTGAATCATTTTCCTATATAAAATTATAGGTGACAAACTTGTTCCCATGCCTTATTTATTTAAAAAAAACTAACTAGATCTAGTGATGCCTCATAACTTACAAAGACAGTATCATTTATAAATCATATTTAACCGTTTCGCACTTACAGCGCCCGTATGCGCCTGCGCCGGTGACCCCCGCTCATCCCTATAGCGACCGAATGCGCCCGCCACGGGGGTGTTTGTTTCGTTGCCGTGGGAGGCTTCTACTTTTACTATCATCAGAAGTTTCACGTAGCTATCTTTATAGAGGAAAAGTTCCGGTTTACTATGGTGTTTTTCTTGTTTCGCTAGCACAAAGAGTCACTTTTTGAGCGGGAACAAAAGTCGGAGGAGATTTTAGTTGTAAACACGCCATCATGTCTCTAGGGTGCATGGGCGCAAAGCTGCCCGATATGAGTACGGCAGAAACAAAATAAAAACACCCAAAGAAAAGTCTTTTAGGTGCTTTCAAGTTTCCACCAGAGGCTCAAATCTCTGTGAATGTGTTGTATTTCTTTTGTGTGGATTACCTTTTTGTCAGTGGCAGAAACTTCGTGAGTTGAAGAAATGTATACGAGATCTAGATCTAGACTCGGAATCCAAGACACGCATCTCAGAAAGACCTCTCATGTCATTTCATACTCTACTATTCCACTTATAATGTTGTACTAGTAATTTAGCTCATTCATTTTCCTTTCAGAAAATACTATTTTCATCATTTTTGGTTGTGTTTGCGATTTTATACCATTTTTTTTTAGTAAGGTACCCCTTCAATTTTCGTGGAGTTGTTGCCCTTGTCTTAAGGATGGGGGGGGGGGGGCACAGCTGGCCAAGCCTGCTAAGTGCGAAAGGGTTAAGTGAAATAAAGATATCTGGACCTAGTCCTCATATTTTTGTGTTACAATAAATGTGAGGCAGCACAGGTGAAATCAGACACTTGTAGAAATAATGAAATCGAAGAAACATTTTCTGTAGGTTTGGCAATTTGGGGGGGGGGGGGCTCAATACCTTTTTAGTCCATCTAATTTACTTCAAAATGTTGATTAAAGGCATAAAAAATATAAGTTATCAGTTTCCATGGACTCTCAGACTCAGTAACTAACCAATTTTTGGTGGCTGTTTTCTTGCTAATTTTACCTCTGTGACTCCCATCCCCTTCAATCACTACAAATATCTTGACTTGCATTCAGGAGAAATGTGTATTTCTTTCATCGAAAGCTCTTCAATTCAACAAGCTTTAAGGTGACACCAATAACCTTACATGCCCAAAAATTGATGAGCGCTTGATTCCACCACGTCGTGGCACAATTCATTTTCATTGCTATTTTGTCACATTTAGTGAGCACAAATGTTTTCCGAAGTTGAAAATAGTCGGGTATAAATTAAGATTTTACTTGTGTCTGTGAGACGTCTCCTGTCTTTGTGTTATTTCTGATGGAAGGATAGTAAGGAGAAGTATAAAATTAGAATTAAGACTTAAAGGACAGGGGTTGGGGTATTGCCCTGTAAGTCATGTGTTGAGGAGAATCTGTGCAGTTTATTAAGTATGTCCCTTTTTTTTTTTCATAACCCATTATAGGTGTAGATGTATTTCTCTCTTTTTCCAAACAAACTTGTCTTTCAGGTCTGCCACAGCAAGAGTGGGAACATCAACCCGCAAAAGATTCAGCAGTTGGTAGAGGCATATGTGGGCAAGATGAGGAAAGGTCACAGTCTGGGCGGCAAGAAAAAGAAAGGGCCTCACCAGGGCGGCAAAGAAGGCATGCCTGCTGCGGCCAACAAAGAAGCCAAAGAGAGCAGCGGTGGTGGTGGTGGCGGCCCGCAGGCTGTGAGGCAAAACGGAGAGCGTGCCAAGAAACAAGCGAGATAATGATGGTGGATCTGTATGAAAGAGGGTGAATGTTATGGAGTGTGGTGTAGGTACCAGGAGAACAGGACCTGTTTATTACGTATGACTCTGTTGTTGATGCCTGTATGTCACGAGAGAGAGAGAGAGCTTTGTGCTGTGCTGTGCGTCATTGACATAAATAATGTCAATTTCCGAATTTAGGTCAGCGACTTTCAGAATTTGTTACCAATGCCTGAATTTAGGTCACGGAGGTACTGAGTTTGTGACCATTATTGGACGTGTAGTTCTGGCAGTCTCTGTAGACCAAGACTACCTACTCGACAATCGGTGATTGTAGAGAAATGTTTGTGTAAACCATTTCCTGTCACTCAGGCACGGGGTGGAGCCAGTAAAAACATCTCAGCTAGCCAGCCAATTCTGGTCTGTGCTGTTGTCCTCAGTTTTTTTTGTTGCCAATCATATGTTTTAGTTACCGTACCGCAGACTTTCCCTCGCCATAACATGTGTTATTTCTGTGCGTAATAGTGGATGTTGTTAATACTGAGTGAAAGATAACCCTCTCAAGGTGTATAATCTTAGAGTCTTTGCTACAAGTTTGTGTTTCTGTGAGTGTGGCTGGCTGTGAAATGAGTGAATGCTGAATGCTTCTTTTTTATGTCTTTGGCTGAGCGGGTTTGTGTGTTCACCCAATGTCTTTGTACTGTAGAACATGACTATAGCGGGACCTACTACAGCGGGACCATCCCTGCAGCGGGATCGTACAAGAATCCCCCTTCTAGTCTCTATGTAAACTCAATTACCTATGCCTGGGTATAACGGGGCAAGGTGAGGCCCGAACTTGATACAGCGCGAGAGATCAAGCAAGCTCTAGCTGGGGAAAGGGGGTGGGAGGCTGAAGGTGGGCTCTCAACAGGCACTCAGCGATGCAGCGTTGTGATTGGCCTGTCCAGTGATGAGTGAGGTGGGTAGGCGGCAGAGAGAGACGCGTTACGTGAGCCACTCTAAAAGTGATGTGCTATAGCCTAGACGCTCTGTATAAGAGCATATATAGGCCATAGCCCCAGGCTAGGCCAGAAAGTAAAAGAAGATTAGAGCATGTAGTGTCTGATTCCTGATTCATTAAATTGCTATTGTTGATGCTCAGGCATATGCACGAATCCACCTCACCAGTTCTACAGCAGGCCTACCTGTACGATAGACAGCACAAGCAACAAGACCGAGGAAAAGATGGCTTCCAACAAAGTCAAAAGGAAATGCTTCCCACTCGAATTGAAGGCTGAGATAATAATTGACGAGAAAAGGAAGTCTAAGCTAAAGACCAAATTTTATTGATATGTAAGGGAGGTCATCATGTGGATTTTCCTATTTTAATTGGGTAAATCCTCTTTGCTTACCTTTAGCGGGAACTCGCCAACAGCGAGATTTTTCCTCTGGAACCAAAAGTCCTGCTATAGCCGTGTTCTACTGTATATTATATATATATTATATATCAAAAGAAGAGGTGGTTGAGCTGTTCGATTCCTGCTGGGGCCTGTTACTTTTAGAAACTTACGATCTCCAGTTTTTCTATAGTGTGGTCTTACTGATGAAGAGCATTGCTGGCTTCATCCTAGCCAGCTTGTAAAGGCAGTTGTTGTTATTTACCAAAGTGTTCTGTTGATATGATCTGACGTGAGCAAGCCTCAACTTCTCTGCTACGTCTGCCCTGGAGGGGGTTTTCCCTGTATGTGCTGTAGTGTTTGTGCTTGGAGGCTTGTGTGGTGCGTGATCATTGGCCAGTTTGGTTTGCTGGGAATTTTTTGAGGCAGCAGTAGATTGATTGGAAGTTGTAACATTGAGTGGTGGTTCCTGTTGTGATTTTTATATGGGGGATTAGTCTGTTTTCTTGGGGTTTGTCGTAGAATTAGGGTGATTTGCATTTCTCGTTTTGCTCATAGTTGAACAAGATTTTGTGCCATGTACACGTTGGGTTGTTGTACCGATTCTGCTGACCGATGTGTAATTTTTATGACACGAATCAGGAGATCAAACTTATTCATTGACAGTGGCGTCTTTTGTACAGTTGTTTGGCTTTTTAAGGCAGCCTGCCTTCCAGATCGTCTAAATTGTGTTTGTGGGGGTGTAGAGCATTTACTGTCAAAGAGTATTGCTAGTCTCTTTAAGATGTATTGATCTGAATTCAAACCGAGGTGTTCCTTTTCCTGGTTCAGGTTGTGGCTAGCCACTGCTGATAGTGTGAAGACTTATTTTGTTTTTGTTTCCATTTGAGGGCAGGCCTCCCTAGTTTGTTAAAAATCTTTTTCTGGTTCATGGGTGTGAAATTGTTAGTTGGTGTGCAGGTTACTGCACTAAATATCTGACTAAAGAATTGAAAGTTACAGTGTCCCACAATTCTTCTTGATTGGAAATATTTTATGCGTCCATGGACATAATTGAGATCAATTTTCCTTGCCATTTTCTTGTGAGGCTGCCAGCCCAGTCCAACACTCCTTGGGGGGGTGTGTTCAGTCCAGTGTAAACGCCCCCACTACTAGTGAAGAATAAATTATGAATCTTGTTCAGTTTGCTCAGGGCTATTTGATGGCTGAATTTACCCTCACTCAGATGAAGAAAGAGAATTGTACTTCATGCCGAAGTGTCCATTATGCAGTTATGTAGGTTTTGCTCTTTGCTTGCAGTCTCCGTAGATATATCTGGCAGAGCAATAGATTGTCTCCATGCTGTGTTTAAAACCACATGGTCTTTTAATTAGAAAAAGTGAAAGATGTGGGTGGATTGGGAGGTGGGGGGGGGGGGAATTGTGAATGAATGAATGTCTGCTGTGACTAAGGGTTTGTTGAGGATTTACAGCCTGTCTGTTGTATGGCAGGCACTTGTAATCTCTCACACATTGATTGACATCTAAGGCAGTCCGTTCCTGTTTGTCAGGGTTAAACCTCTTTTGATATTGCATTAAGTGTTGAGGATACATTTTTCTGTTGGTTGGACCATGAGAATTTGTCATTAGAACAAACGAGAATCACTCGTGTCTTCTGACTGTGGGTAGTTGGTGGGTGCTGTGCTGTGGGTTGCTTCTTCTTTCCTTTCTTCGTCCTTATCTCTCCATTTTATGTTTGTTACTTTCGTGTATCACATTTAGCCTCCAGCACTTGTATGGCCTAATTGTGTTGCAAGTACCATTAAACTTTTGAAACAAATGTCTTGTAGCTAATCAGCCAATCAAAAGTAGTTGTGTTCAGTGGTTGTTTAGGACCCTGGAGTAAGGGTATGGAAGTGTCCAGCTGAAGACAATCGTCATGGGTTTTTGTAGAGGGAGAAGGGAAGTGAAGACTTCCGTATGTGATAGGCAGTGAGGGTCTGGTGTCTAAGAATCAAGGAGTTATATGACTAATGAGGGGGGGGGGGGGTCACTGAGGTGGTGCATTGAAATGAACTGTTTGGTTGTGGGTGGTGTTGTTGAGTTGTGAAGTTATGTGGGCCTTCTTGTTAACACTCAGTTTTAGGCTATCCTTATGTACTGTTCAGAGTGTAAAATACAAATGTTGGAAAAAGTTCATTTTCTGCAATCTCACGAGATGAATTTTTACCCTGAGCAACCCAGAGAAGAAACATAGCCGTGTAATGGAACATGGTTGTTATGTTTGGCTCCCTGGCACTAACTATATTCCTGACACCTGTGGGCAAACCCGAGACAACCTCTCAATGTATATGACACATTGTCTTGAGGCCTTGTGTGTGCAACGTATGTGCTGTACCAAAGTGTCACATTCTGACATGCGCGTTGTGCCGAGGCCTTGTATGAGTCCTCTATGATATCATGTGTTGTGCCAACACCTTATTTACATGGCAGACGTGTTGTGCTGCATTATCATAGTATATGAGATGTGTGTAAAGTTGAGACCCTGTGTTCATATGTGAGGAGAGTGTTGTGCTGAGGCCTCAGGTACATAGTGTGTGACACATGTCTTATGCTGGGCACTTGTGTAGCATATGTGACACATGTGTTGTTTTGAGGCCTTGTCTATGTGACGTGTGTTTGGCTTGTCCTAGTTGTCGTACTATGAATCAAACAGATGTAAGTA
Organism: Aplysia californica; assembly: GCF_000002075.1. NCBI lineage: Eukaryota > Metazoa > Mollusca > Gastropoda > Aplysiida > Aplysiidae > Aplysia > Aplysia californica. The sequence goes on along the minus strand of NW_004797404.1, from coordinate 32,632 downwards.
GTGTAAGCTTTGTACATAAGCACCATCATGTTTTGTCAGTGTTTCATCTGAATGTGAATATGTTTCTTTTTCAGTGTCACATGAATAAATTAAACATTTTTTTTTACTGTGTACGTATGTTGATCTTCGCTTAAATTATTTCATGACTCTTAATTCAGTTTTTGCCAACGACTTTTGTATGTTTCAGTGTATAATAAACTCATTTGCCAAATAGATTTGTGTTTTATGTTGTGTGTTGTGTTTTTAATTAAGCTTGTCAAATAGAGTGCATATTTGCTCCAGTACACACAGGTGTTACTGGAACTTACCGTACCTAAATTTTACTAAGAAACGACAATTTCAGAAGCTTTGCGTTTTGGATGAATAAAATATTGGTCACTTTCACTTTCACAAAAGAGATGAGTACTGTAGGTCATCTTCACTTGTCATACTTTTCAGGGTCAGGGGAAAAATAACTTGGAGATGGAGTTGAAGCACAAATTTTTCTGATGAAGGCCTACTACTAATTGTGCTTTCTAAAAAACCTACACTTGTCTGTCTTGGTGCACTGTTCCCAGCGGGCAAAATTTTCCCTCCCCCCTCCTCCAAATCATAAGTCTCTAACACAAGGGGACAACATTTAGAGTGATGATAAAGATAAAGCTTTGCTCCGACTCAAAAATCACATCGCAAGAACATTGCATCTCATTTTTTGTTTCTCCAGTAAAATTTATCCGTCAGCATTTTGGACTAGGACAGGGGACGATGTTATAATACACATTAATTTATCAAGATTACATAGCACATAGTACACATACTGGCACTGTGAGACAGTCAATCTGAATCAGCAGAACTGCTCTAGTGGCCAGTGTAGCCTAGCCTACATCACACACTGTTAGTGGGAGGTCAGAGGGTGTCACTGGTGGCTTTTATCTACTTCATTTCTTTTCATCTGGCTTTGTCTGCATTATTTGTCCCCTGCACTAAATGACCATTATCGTATCAATGTGCTTCTCTTCACTCAAAAACCTTGTTCTACATGGTAACGTGTGTTCACC
>NW_004797404.1:11739-31495 GCF_000002075.1 Aplysia californica | reverse complement strand
CCCCACCTTGATTGTCCCTGTTCTAACAGGTCTAGACAGTGCTCCCCTCGAGTTTCCACTCTCGAACCTGATGGTTGGATATATTATGTAGGAATAACTTGGACTTTGGTGGCACCTCTGGTATTTGGATGGCACCACTGGTGGTAGATCCTAGTTTGGCGGGTGCTCTGGTGTGGTTTGCTCCTTCTTTCCCTATCCAACCTCTATCGTCTTTATTTCCCCTCCTTTTTCATGTTTGTTACTCCCTTGTAACACCTCTAATCTTCGGCACTTATATTACCTTATTCAAGTTATTGTGTTGCAAGTGCTGTAAAACTCTTATGAAAAAAGAAAAAAATCCTAGTTTCCTGTTCTCCTTTGTTTTTGTCGATCTTGCTTATTACTTTTTACCTGCACTAAATGTCTTTTTGTTATTGCGGTGTGCTTCTACTTCAAAACGGAACTAAAACTGGCTGTCCGAGGGCTGTCATAAGGCACCATAAAACTAACTCAATATTTCCTTTTTAGATCTGTTCCTGGTGCAGTATGGCTGTCTTTATTGTATTGAATTGACTTCGGCAGCAGTCACTCAGCTGTGTCTGCCACAAGCCTCTTGTGAACGATCTCTCTTTAGTTCCATTCTATTATTACAATTATTAGTATCATTTCTATAGAGGCAATTAGAGGGTGTCAATTTGGTTCTATTTCTCCAGGTTTTGTCTATCGGTTTTGATGTGTCCTATTGATAATTGACCATAGCATTGTGCTTAACTACCAAGTACTCATTATTTTACATTTTCTTAGTACATGATGTGCACTAACTCTAATGTGTTGGTTCATCATTGAACTTGACTTACAATTTAAAAAATAATGAGTTTAATTCCCTGGTAGGTCAGTGTTTTCGTTATGTTCCTTGTCCCTAGCTGCTCTGCAAATGAGTATGTCAACTTTGGGAGAGATGGAATTTGCGAACGAAAGTGGCCTAACAGGTTGCAACTCTAATTCTCTATTCACAAGTAACAGGACTGTGACTAAGGTGGTAAATTTGTGGGAATGAACCTGCCAACCTCATGAGTTACTGTAATGTGACATGTGAAGTCAGTAGAAGGTTTCTCTCTTTCTGTCGAAGGATGGATGGGTGCAAAGTAAAGTGGTGCTTGTCATGGCATGGGTGGTTGGAAGGCGTCCCTGGTTAGGCTCTTCTTTTCACTCGTCTATTGTTTCTGTGTGTATATCCCGCTTTTCCCTAGTCCTAAATGACGGCTAGTGTGTTGTTGGGCTTTTTGTTACACAAACCAAACCAAATCGAAATTGATGTTTGTACTGTTGGTCGAAACTCTCTTCCAATCTTGCTCTCACATATGTGAAGGGTGGTGGTTCGTACAATGTATATATGCTCTGGTTTGGTTTTTGCTCATTCTTTCCTTTCAGACCTGTATAGTTCTTATCTCTCCTCCTTTTATCTGTATGTTACACCCTAGTAACACTTCTAGTCTCCACCACTTATTTTCATCTTTTGCAAGTGCCGTATAACTCTTACTAAAATTAGAAGAAAAAAACCTAGTCTAAACAAATGGGAATTTGGGAAAGCACTATTTGTAGCTTCGACTTCTTTTCTTTTCCCTCTGTTGTTTCTGTCTGTTATACTGTACCCCCTTCACTAAATGACTGTTATTGCATTGATGTGTTTCTGATTACTCAAACAAATAAATTACTTTACAGGTGAAGAGAGACAGATTGTACAAAGTGTAACATCAGCCACCATGTCGACGACTGGTGAAGAACTCAACATGGAGCAGCTGGGTGACAATGACCCAGAAGATCAGGCTGGGGAGGGGGAGGAGGAGGAAGAAGAGGAGGAGGATGGAGAGTCCACAGAGGAGGAAAGTGGCAGTGAGGAGGAGGAGGAGTCAGATGAAGGAGAGGAAGATGGAGAAGAAGGAGGAGGAGGAGAAGAAGGTAAGCTGTGGTATACAGTGGAATCCTGTGATAATGAGAGAGGGGACCGGTGCCAAATGTCTGTTAAAGCAGGATTCTCGTTATAAGGGATCCAGTAATAAATTCAAGGGAAATAATAAAGTAGGCCGAATCTATGAGTCTGGTTTTCGGTTTATTTCTTTTTGTAATCTCCCCCTGATGATGATGATTTGGTTCAACATGACCTTAAGTCTGACTTGATCAAAAGTCGAATCAGGTTTCTTTCTCTAGCGCTAGCGATATTGACAATAAGAAAGAAAGTTCTCTCGGCTAACTTGCCCGCTGTGTTGTCCCCCACCCCACCACATCCTGTGGTGCGTTTCGTCTGCTTGCGCACAATGGGAACATACCACATCCCGTCCACGTCACACATTCGCTCGTCCATCACAGTACAGCTTTGTGACCTCTCTGTCCCCGCATCGAAGAAGTGATAATCTAAACTAGGCTGGCCTATCACACGATGCGTTCTGCTTGTCTGTGCATGCCACACTCTCCTCACTCATTAGATCCGGCCTTTATTGTTGGCACACGTGGGCTCTCCCATTCTGTTTCGCTAGACAACCAACAAATTTCTCAACTGGCGAGGTTTTACATATGAGTAAATGGCCTGTAAATGCACTGTGCACAGCAGCAGCTATATTCGCGTGTTTGTCTGATTGCGTTATAGCAGTATTTTATGTACAAAGTTAAAGAAGGGAGAAAAACGGGGTTTTAGAATAGTGTCTTTATAACTCGTTATTTGAGGACTCGTTATAAATGGATTCCACTGTATCATATTATATCTGCTCCACTGCAACTACAATGTAATGTACAGGTGCGTACTTAGCTCAGTGTGATGCTTCACTATGGTGCAGTTGACCTTGGTTTAAATCCCCAAAGAGGTGTTCTTGATCTCCAGTTTAAGGCCGAAGCGTTCAAACTCAGATGTCTGCTGGATCGGAAAAGTGAAGCAAAAACGACTCCAGTAGAATTAGGGGAGACCATATACTAAAATATGACTCGAAGCTATTGTAGATGGATGTTATATTTGGAGGTCTTTTCTCTTGAATAACCGTACAGTGTTGAAAGTGGATTAAAACCCATACAATGGGACACTAATACAGTGGAATGCTGTTAGTTATAACGAGAGGGAAGGGACTGGAGCAAAATATCAGTTAAAGCAGGATTCACGTTACAAGGGATCTAGTAATTAATTCCAGGGAAATAATAAAGTAGACCCAATCTATGAGTTTGGCGTTGTCTATTTTTTTTTTTATCTCCCCTGATGACGATTTTGTTCAACATGACCTCTTGGTCTCACTTGATTGAAAATTGAATCAGGTTTCTTTCTCAAGGGCTAGTGGTAGCGATGTTGACAGCTTGGCGTTGGCGATCAGAAAGAAAGGGCTCTAGGCTAACTCGGCATCTGTTTGTGACTACATGCATGTGTAATGAGATAAAATTATGTGAAGAGCTGTAGCCTGTGTTGTCTTCTGCTAAAACCTGAAACAGTTTTTGCTATTCTTGTTTTTCAGAGGGTGAGTCTGATGCAGAAGAAGGAGAAGAAGATGATGATGACGATGATGATGATGGTGAAGAAGAGGAAGAAGAAGGAGAGGAGGAGGAAGGAGAGGAAGAGGGCGGTGAGGCTGCAATGATTGAAGAAAGCGAGTCTGATGGAGAAGACGGCGATGTATGTCCCATTTGTCTGAACAAGTTCCGTCTTCAGGACATTGGCACACCTGAGTCATGTGACCACAGCTTCTGCCTAGAGTGTATACAGGAGTGGGCCAAGGTGTGTGGAGGGAGGGAGGGAGGGAGGGAAAGAGAGAGAGAGAGAGAGAGAGAGAGAGAGAGAGAGAGAGAGAGAGAGAGAGAGAGAGGGGGGGGGGGAGGGAGGGAGGGAGGGGGGGGGGGAGGGAAGGGGAAAGAGGGTGAAGGAGAGGGAGATGGTTTCATTTTTGCTGTAGGAGATGGAAATATATGATTAATGGTAGGTTCTGTCATCAATGACATGGTTCACTCGACTGATTTCTTGATGTACTGTATAGAATTTATTTGATATTTTCCTTTTTCAGTTGAAAAACCTGATTTAAAATGTGTTCTCTGTTAGTGTTGTTTATTTTCATGTATGGAGAACAGGAGGCACTTATGCAATGCCCACAATTTGAGCATGGCTCATTTTGTTGCTCTAGCAAGAGGGGGAGTAAAATACAATGGGATTACTCGCGACTGTGGTGGTAGAAATATATATACAGTATAATAACACAGATAGCTTGAATTCGTCGGGACTGGCCTCTGTAGTTCAAGGGATTCGTAGTTCGAGGGATTTCTTTCAAGGATAAAGAAAAAAAATAAATACCGGACCGCAGGCACAGTTTGACGAATGTGTGATTTCGAGTCTTCTGTGTTCGACTTATCTGTGTTATACTCAATATATGAGAATAGAGAATTCTCTTTACCGAGGGTTTCACCTGTGGCCTGAGATGTCATGTGCTAGAATCTCGGGAGAGAAGTTGTCTATATTGAAAGCCTATCGACTGCTCAGTAAAAGAATCTGTCATATGTGAGGCATCGTTGTGAAATTCAGTGCCGTTTTTTGTGCGATTGGCAATTTTTTTCTAATTTTCTTTTTTTTTTTGGCTCAACACCTTTTTCGTCCATTTAAAAACACATTTTTGTGTGGATTTTACTGGAAAACATTAATTAAAGGTAGAAAAAATGTAAATTGTCAGTTTCCAAGGACTCTCAGACTATTGAAGTTACCAAATTATGGAGTCCTGCACTTATCACTACTTGGCATTGTACAGAAGGGCGAGAGCCCAGCTGTTGCTGGATCGGTAACAACAACAACCAAATTATGGAGGCCATTTTCTTGCTAATTTTACTTCTGGAACCAGACGACCCTGACCTCTTTCAATCGCAAACATTTCAACTTCTATTCAACATAGATGGATATATTTTTCCCCAAAAGGAAGGCAAAAGAACAGGTTTTAAGATGATACCAATTACCCCATATGCCCCAAAAAATTGACGAGCGGCTGATTCCACCACACCGTGACTCATACATGTGTCTCTTTTCAAAACGTTGCTATGCTCTCTGACTTTGGGAGAAAACTTGTGTATTGCCCTGTACAGAATAACCGTTGTGCTCTGCAGAACGTGAATACGTGTCCCGTGGACAGGCAAGTGTTTCATCTCATCCTGGCTCGGCATGTCGGGGAGGAGATCATCTTCAAACAGGTCAGTGGTTGATGGGATTGTGTTGTTATGATCAGGGGCGAAGCGTCTATATAATCAAATAATCACTGCTTCCCTTTCTAATTTTGAAACATTGTCGCTGTCAAATTCATCCTTAAACGTAAACCTCATAAATTAAATGTCAAAAGACGTTCGTAATCAACAAATAAAGTGAGGCTGGAATAGAGTTGAAGGGAACATGTGCATGGCAGTCAAAGCTGTTTCATTGCCACATATACCCTGTTCACCCCTTTGGGGCCACAGTTAAAATCAATCACCAGCCCTGATTAAGTAAGCTAACTAACACTGGTCGAGTCTACCTCACAAATGTGAGGGGAACTAACTCTTAACAATCTCTTGACTGCTGCTTGTGCTTGTTTTTTTTCCTCGACTTTTTACCGTCCTATAATCAGATCGTGACCTCGATTATGACACCAGCTCCTGGCCGCGAAAGGCTAACAAAAACAGCCAAATGTGAAATTTAAAAAATACTGATTGTCATGTTCTACCAAAGAGTTAGACTCACTGGTAGATCTATAACATATAGATCTAGTACTGACATCTCTGCTTCTTTGCTTTATGTTTATGTATTCACATCTAAAGTTAAGTTTAATTTTAGTGGGAACTGATATTTAATAAGATACTTTCCCGATTATTTTGGCGGTTGAACATACAATATGAATTCCGGATTTGTTTTCATTCACAACTCAGAGTCGCTGCCTCGAGTAAGATTCTTGTGTGATATCTACAGGCCCTATCTGGTCCCATTTCACTTTGATTACCCTGTCAAACAAGTCGGCCTTCGCCCCTGGTTATGATGGTTGTAGTCTTGGAGGTGGTGGTGGTGATGGTGATGGAGTAGAAATTTTTGCTGGAAGTGGTGTTTCAAAATTTGTTGTTAGTGGTGGCGATTATGATGGTGCTGTTGTTGTCGTTGTTAATCGGGATTTTCTGTGGGGTTTTTTTTGTTCTTGGTGGTGGTTTTGGTTATTGTTTGCTGTTGTTGTATTTGTTGTTGTGTTGTTGCTGGTGGTGTTCATGGTTGCTGCTGTCGTAGTTGTCCTTTATTAAGCTTTATTTTATGTACTGACAGTCCATGTCAAATGTTTATGTAGGTAATCAGTAGAAAATGAACAGGGTTTTGTTCTATTGCTGTTGCTATTACTGAATTACTGTTTTGTACTTTGTATTTTCTCCCCAGGTGGATGGCTGTAGTTTGCCTTTGGTAGATTGTATTTTTGATTTTTGTTTATGTAGTGAGGCTTCACGAATAAAAAATGCTGAAATCAAGAGAGAAGCCCGAAAGCTGCTCACATTCACAAGTAGAAGTGGACTTTCGAAAGCTCAAAATGTGGAAATCTTTTTTCTACCAGAATTGGTCTCCTTGACCATCGGAGAAGCCACAAGTCATCTTAACCTTTAATTCTTCTATTTCTCTTTTTAAAAATATTTTTAAATTCTCCGCTGCGGGTGCAATGGTCATTATCAGAAATTGACGGATGAACTGTTATTTTTATTATTATTATTATTATTATTATTATTATTATTATTATTATTATTATTATTATTAACTTGTGATTTGTATTTTACTTTGTCCCTTTCTCAGATTCCTGTGGAAAATCGGAGCCAGGCAGAGGAGGAGCAAGAGGAAGATGACCCGACGTACTGTGAGGTGTGTGGTCAGGCGGACAGAGAGGACAGGCTACTGCTGTGTGATGGATGTGACATGGGGTTAGTATGTCTGTGTGTGTGTGTTTTTCTATGTGTGTGTGTGTTTTTCTTTGTGTGTGTGTGTGTTTCTGTGTGTATGTGTATATGTGTGTGTTTCTGTTTGTGTATGTTTGTGTGTGTGTGTGTTTGATTTTGTGACTGTTGAATGATTGTTGTGTGAAAAAGTCTGAAGGGGACTGAAGGGTGGGAAGGGAGATGGGGGAGGTTATTGACCTTCTTGTATTGTAGAGTACACAAATGTGTGGGTGCCTGCATGCTTGTGTGCGTCCGTGCATGTGTGCCTGCGTGCAATTGTGCGTAGGTGTGAGTGATGCTATACATTTATATTTTGTCTCATAGAAGCAAGGGAAAGTATGTTTTATTTCTTCCTGTGGAGTATATCAGCAGTGTATAATATCTTATCCTACCTCGTGTATTCTTGCCTCACTGTTAGGGCTGGATCCTGCTCGTGAAATTTGAGAGTGGCGATTCGCGATTCAGTCGGCTTTAAAGAATCGCGAGTATGCGAGCGCTCGTGGAACTGTGGCGGAACACTGACTGAAACGGAACAGTGTCATATCAACGCCTCTTGGCGAGCGCGAGTCCCACTCTTGTTGTTCCACCATCTTCTCCGCCCCACACCCTTTGTTGCGCTGCTCTATCAACTGACCTCAATTAGTGACCCCCATAAATCCCCCCCCCCCCCCCCCCAACTCTATGATTCGCTAAAACAACGGCTCCATAAAATTCCTTCTGTCTATTGGTTGGACCCCGTTCATTTTGTTTTAACAGGGGGGTTGGACTATACTATCTTTTGTAAAATAAGGGGAGCCATACTAAGTGTTCCGTTCCGTTCTTGCGCTCGTGACTCGACTCACGACTCAACAGTAGGTTGAACTAGCCACAGGGTGGTGACAGCGACAGGGGAATGAATCGGGAATCGTTTGGCGATACTGTTCTGCGTTCCGCTGAAGTGAATCGTGAATCGCGTTCCGCAGGAAAGAGTGGCGATTCAGTTCCGTTCTCGCGCTCGTGACCCAGCCCTACTCACTGTACATGCATCTTGTCCTGTTCTGTTCAATCCTATCTCCTCTTGTCTTATTTCACTCTGTTCAAGTTGTGTCAGGGGGAGGGAATTACAGAAATCCATTAACTCCCAGCAGTTCATGCAGTACTATACCTTAGAAATATATACGATGGCTGGTGATGTGGTATTTTGCCGATAATATACATTTACGTTTAAAAAGAAAGATTTTGTAAGGTGTTTTTATCAAATAAAAGTGACTAAATAGCCTAAAAAATATAAAATAGATATTAAAATTGATGGCTTCATTATAAAATTCTCGCTTTGAAATTTCCAGTTTCAAGGGCAATAACCGAGAATTTGTAGAATGCACAAAAAAGGTCCTCATTTCTTTATTTTTCAACAGAATGAGGGGTCTTTTACACATTACATGCTGAATTGAATGTACTTTCTCATCAAATTAATGTAAACTCTAAATTGTTAAATATTTTAGTTTCTTCTTTGTCATTGTTGGGGTAGTCCGATTTCTGTTTCTGCATCTATTTTTAGTAACACGGTAAATATGTCACTCCTCAAGAAAGCTTGATAAATATAAAATCTATTGGTTAGGTCTGAAACACCATCTAATTCCCTTTATTGGTAAATGATATGTCTATCTGGAACAGACAGGTTATTGCAGGATGCTTGAGAGCAAAACGTGATTGTATTAAATTTCCAGATTCAAGGGCAATAACTAGGAATTGTAGGATGTACTAGAATGCTCTCATTCTTTATTTTCCCACAGAATTGTGTATCTTTGACACTTAATATGCAGAACTGAATGCACTTTTCCATGAAATAATTGCAAATTCTAAATTCTCAAACACTTTTTTTTCCTTCTTTGTGATTGCTGGAATAGTGTGATTTCTGTTTTTGTTTCTATTTTTAGTAACGAAAAAAAAGGTCCCACTTATGACAGCTTGACAAAAAATGAAATCCTTTGGCTATGTCTGAAAGACCATCCAATTCCCTTTCTATTGATATAATATGTCTATCTGGAGTGGGTAGATTATTGCATGAGGTTTGAGGGTATGGAGGACCCCTGAAACATAAATGAAAAAACCACAATAGGCAAAACTGCTGGGAGTTAATCTATTTTGAGAAACGCGGCATTGGGCATCACCGCAGGTTTCAAACTTGGGTCCTGTCCATGGGTGTGATTCCAGCAGCCATCTGTCCAGGTCAAGATTTTCATTATATGTGTTGTTTTGTTTTTTTCTCCACCTCAGATACCACTGTGAATGTTTGGACCCACCGCTGGCACAAGTGCCGGTGGATGAGTGGTTCTGCCCGGACTGTCAGCAGGCCCGTGACCAAGGTTGGTGCCTGCACTGGTGGTTTCCACCTCTTTTTCCTGTAATGGTGGTCTCTTGTTGTTGCTGTTGACTGTTAATGGTGGTAAATGTTTCATGCACACCCTCATTCAACGCAAGTGGGCAGTTGGCTGGCGCACTGGTGTGGTTTGCTCCTTCTTTCCTATCAAACATCTATCTTCCTTATCTCCCCTCCTTCCTTTTTTGTATGTGTTACTGTCTTGTAACACCTCTAATCTTTGACACTATTTGACCTCATTGCGTTGTAAGTGGCTTAAAACGCTTTAGTAAAATTAAAACCGCAATGCAATTTATATAATTAAGGAAGTGGGCAGCTTTGGCCCAGCCTGTGTGGTTTGTTGGATGGAGAGCACGACTGCTAGGTCTTTCTACTTCTTTTGTTCCCTGTGTCTATTTGTCTTACTTTTTCCACGCTCTAAATCACTGTTACCATGGCAATGTGAGTCTCTTTGCTCAAAGTCAAAGACCCTGCCTGTCGTGGCCAACATAGGCTATGCAGGATACAGTGTGCTGACAGAAATATGAGATATTTGGGAAAATAGACTTCCCCATGCCGGGATGGAAATCATGCTATCTGTATACAGGAAAAGAGAGTTTAACCATCGCACCACAGAGTTATGTAGTTTGTTACTTTGATTTAGTTAACAATTGATAAATATTTCAGTTACTTTACTTGACTATTTAAAATCCGAGACATTTCCCACGATGCTGTTATTCCTCATGACTTGGTTTTTTTCACAGCCAATCTTCTGATGCCAAGGCAGTTACGACGCCAGATAGCCCGCACGAGGGTCAGTGAGCGCGTGCGTAGAATCATCGCAGATATCCGGATCGAGCGAGCTCAAAGACAGGAGCGTGTGGCTGCAGCCATGGATGCCCAGGATGAGGGAGAGGTTCGTCAGCTTACTGGGCTAGGGCTTCAGAATTTGCCCTGTTTGCAAAAACACTTTTGTGGTCGGTTTGCGGGTGCTCTGGTGTAGTTTGCTCCTTCTTTCCTATCATCCTGTCTAAGATGTATTGTCCTTATCTCTCCCCCTTATTTTACTTGTATGTTACTTTCTAGTAGCACCTCTAGTTTTTGGCCTTTATCTAACCTTATTTTGTTGCAAGTGCCTTAAAACTTACAAAAACTAAGACAAAAATTCATTTGTTTTGTAACTCGTTATGGCCACCAACGTTGATTGTTTGCGCCTATTATGAGTTTCAGTGTGTGCACTATCTACTTATTATTGGTGTTATTTGAGCATTTTTAAAGCATGTAATTTTCTCTCATCATGTTTTTGAATTCGTGGCTTGTTTTTTTTCTGTGAACCTGAAACTCGCATGAGTGCTGGGGTCCATGCATTTTTTTTATTGATACGAATGCCGTCGTTAAAAATCTTTTAATTTTAATTTTAATTTTAAAATTCAGGGTGACAATGAACCAGGTCCTTCCACCTCCTCGTCAACAACAAGGGCAGCAGCTCCACGTAGACGCAAAACGACTCGCAAAAGGACGACAAGAAAGAAAACACGGAGGAAAACCACACGCAAAAGGAAAACTACCAAGAAGAAGACAGCAGGAAGCAAGACAGGGACAAAGAGAAAGAGGAAGACTACAAGGAAAGGAAAAGGCCGCAAGAAAAGGAAGGTCAAGAAAACAACAAGGAGGTCGTCAGCAACTGGAAGCTCACCGGCTGCTGTGAGTATTGGTGGTTATTATGTTTTTATGCTCCTGTTGACATAATTTGGAAAGGTAAGTCATCTAAACGGCTTCTTCAACAATACATGCCTTGGCCAACCTTGGCTGAGTATGATTCAAAATCCCAACAGACAGGAGATAGTCAATAAAATACTTTCCCCTCTCTAGAATGAAACTCCTGTTTTTTTCTTTCAATGATGAAAGCATAACCTTTACACCACAGATGCTGAATGATGTAAGGAAGCAACACTATGAGCAGGGGCTGTCCTGATGAAGACTAGGTTACGGAATCTTGAGAAATTTTTTTATTTTCAGCTAATGACTTTACCACATGATGTGTACAGTTTGTTTTTTCTATGAATGTGCATTATCTTTAGGTCCTACTTCTTTCTTCTTCCTGTTGTTTCTATCTGCCTTTCTTTTTCTCAATACTAAATGGTGCTCATAAAAACAAATTACTCTGACATCTAACTGTTCTCAAACATCAATGCAATAATATGGTGCATACAGCTCTGTGTGCTGTCTGTCAGGGGGTGCAAATTCCTTCCTGAAGCAAATCACCATTGTAAGTGGTAGGTAGATGCTCTGATGTGGTTTGCTCCTTCTTTCCTGTAAAGCATTTACCGTCCTTATCTCTCTTTCTTTTTTGTGTTTGTTACTCTCTTTTAACACCTCTAATCTTCAGCACTTATATTCATATGACCTTGTGTTGCAAGATCACCACTTTTGCGTTGATGTGCTTCTTGTACTGATCTATCTTTTCTCTTTTGTCTTGCCGTGACAGGTTCGGACGGCTCGCATACCGCCAGTAACAAGTGTCAAAGGTCGTATTGCCGACAAGCTAGGTCTGTCTCGTCCCCCAGCCGGACGATCCATTCCACTTCAAAAGACATCCAGCGGAGCCAGTCGCGTGGAGCCGGGTGGCGCTGGGCGGTTTTCCGACTTCAAGATGTCCTCGTTCTCCATCCTAGGCAGGAAGGATGAACTCTACTGTTTTGCTGAGTATGTGGCGTTTTTTTTTTGTGGCAACAGCAACTATGTATGTTTCATGTCTTTGGCCACAACAGTCCTTAAGTGTGTGTCATGTCTTTGGCTACACTACTAACTCTTTAAGTATGTCGTGTCTAGCTACAACAGCACCAAAGTGTTTTTCCTTTTAAATTAGGGATGGTTGGCATTTCCAAGTGTCTCATTTTCCTGTCCTGTGAAACAAAAGGCGTTGTGTGACGTGTATTGACATTGGTAGGCTACCCTGAGCAAAAAAAAGAAAGAAAGAGGAAGTGTCAGCGTCGAGAAGAATGATAAAACTGCCCAAAATCTCTTTGTGCTAATCAGATCTTTGGGAATTTTTGAACATGTTAAGGAAAGTTACAGTGCATAGAATAAAGAGCGAAAAAAAATTTGTGGATCTGAAATCGTTTGCATTGACCCGAATTTCGTATTGCATGGTTTGTGTTACACAAAGTCTGCTGTATTTCTTTTTTTCCTTCTGTTGTTTCTATCTAATTGTCTTACTTTTCCCCCTTCACCGACTCTTTACTCTAACAATTCCTCCCCCAGACATGAAGGTGAGGAGCGGCAGCCTGTCAACCGACCAGCCATTCCGGCCAAAGCGTTGCTGTCTCGCTCAGCACTTTCCTCTCACAAACCACTCAGTTTTGCTCCGACCAAGCGGTGAGTTTTTATACTGCTCAATGCGAGAATTTTTCCGCACTCTTCCTTTTATTTGAGATGTACTTTATTTGTATATTGACGTAATAAAGTTGTGTGGTTTTTCTTTTTCAGATATACAGAGTGATCCCAAAACAACCTGTAGAACTTTTTTTGGTTAATATTTTCTTTCACACTGAAGTATTCACACTGTTGTATACAACATTTGGAAGTCCAAAGGAATTTGTCGGATATTCATTATAGATAAATCCACAGAATAGTTTTGCTCTATGTAGCGCGTAAAAAAATCAACCCATTTTCAGCTGTCCTCATTTTTTGTAGCTTGACGCACTAGTTTGCATCAGGCCAACCACTAAAAATCCCAACGATTGCGCTATATTGCAAACTACTGCAGTTTGCAGATAGTTTTCCTCAAGTTTCCTTTACCTACTGGGATCATAGTTAAGATCAATAAAGAGGAGAGAGCTTTTTGTATTGAACATCTTCTCACCCCAACTCATTTCGTAAGTTTCGCACAAGGTACGGACAAAATGTTAAAGTGCCCTTAAGGACTTTTTTGTTGTCATGGGTGGAAATGGTCCATCAGGACCTATAGAGAATCAGAGCGAAAAATTCCTAGTCAAAACAACCATTTCAGGCCAAACGCACACCGTTTGCACCCCTTAAACGTCACCGGGGTACTACACTCAGTAGATAAGCCATTTCCCTGTTTGCGAAGCTATCAGAGGATGGCAATGTGTTCATGATTCCTTGATTGTTTGAAAAGCGTGAACATTTCCTCTATGACATTTGGTTCCTTGGCAAAGCCTAAATTCACCTTTCAGGTTATATCAACTCCACAAATGCTGTGTACTTGGGCAACCTCATCCCCCCTCCTATTGTCTCTAGAAACAGCTCCATACTGTAAGGTGTACAGTGTGAATGGCTTTGAGTACTCATGGTTGAATGAATCCTTGTGTTTGGCCACCTCTGAACTTTACGAACGACACGTTAAAATGTGTCGAGTCCAAATGAGGACATATAGACCATTGCTCTCAGAATTCCGGAATTTAAAAAAATAATCTGGAGAAGAAAAGAAATATTGATTAAAGGTTACAGGGATGGAAACATTAGATTTTAAAATCAAAGGAAAGGAAAGAACCAACCAATTATTTCATGATTTTCCTTACCTTTCGAATTGGTGCATTTTGCATTTTAGGTGGTTTTTATTAAAACCTTTCCATTTTCGAAAGTAAGTTTATTTTTTGTGAATTTTATGTCAAACAAATGAATGAATAATATCTGTTTCAAATTATAACATTCTAGTACAAAGTTTGTGCGAGATATTTAGGAAAAAAGTTGTACAGTTTTTATTGGATCACCCTGTACTTAGGATTTGGTCGCAATTAGAACTGGCAAAGTGCGTTGCCTTGGAATACAGATGTACAATAAGAAAAAGAGAAAACAAGATTAGATAGACTTACTTGTTGACCATTTACAAGTTTTTAACCCGAGTGTCTTGATCAGCTTCTTCTTATTGTTACTGTTATCCTTATCTGTACATGTTGAAATGTGCCTTGAAAGTGATAACTTGGCACAAACTGTCTCTCAACAGCATGTCTTTTTACCTGAGTGTGTTCCTATCGATATTGCAGCTAATGCTTCTGGTTATTATTGTTCCCTCCTTGTCTTTATGTCTTCCTCCTATTATTCCACATCTGTTCATAAAATGATGGACTGCGGTGCACGTGACCCTGTTTGAAATCCTCAATGATATGCTCTTGTAACGGGTTGTTTGGGGAGTTTTCAAAAAATATTTCAATCATAGGATAGGGTCTCACTCAGTTGAAAAGGGCATGGAATACATTACCATACCTCACTTCTTTATAACAGAGCTTAAGTTTGGAAGTATTATCTCTTAGCAAAGTATGGGCTTTACAAGAAGGTTCACTCCTGTTTGAGCCACTAAAATGATACCATTCACATTAATTATAGTACAGCTGCTCTGATACTGTTTTTAGTGAATGACATATGTTGAATGTAAAAGAACTTCTGTTTGAAAAATTGAACAAAACGCTTTTATCAAAACCACCGGCAATACCAGTTGAACACTGTTTGATGTTCATGAATTTAAAAAAAAAGAGTGAGTACTTCTTTTTTCACCCTCTATTATTACTCTGTCTTGCTTCTTTTTTTTTTTTTTTTCTATGGCCGCCTCCTCCAGAGGGCGGCAGCTTGCCACATGCGGTCCGATATGTTACGACCTCTTTTGGTCTGGTCTATAGCACATCTGGTCAGGGCCGGTAGTTGTATATCTGCCTGTATCCAGGTGTTGATTACCGTTCGGTCCAGATTGTCGTTAGGAATCTGGAGTCCCCAGCCCCATATAGAGGTCGCAAATCTTGACTGTGGAAAATACGTTGTCCTGCTTTTTCCCAGCACTATATGATGGTTGTGTTGATGTGCTTCTGTATTCTCAAATTCCTGTAGGGGGGATGTTAACATGTTCTTATGCACAGTAGAATTGTAAATGGGCTGATTTATCAATGTCATGCTCATACTGTGTTGGAACAAACCTAGGGGGAACTGCTGCTTTTCTTTCCTCATCCTTACTATCGTCATTTTTCCTCTACTTCTTTTGTATATTTGTCACTCTCTTGTGAACTGCTTTTTCTGGGGTGCCTTGATAGTCGAAGCAGACTTTGTGCTGTTGAAGCTAGAGAGGTGAGCAGAGTAAGCCTGATTCCCCGTTTGGACTTCTCTGATGACATTCACCCCTTGGTGCTCATATGACCCTACGCAGTTGCGAGCGCTGTAAAATTCTTACTAAAAAAAACAAAACCTCTTTACTCAAAACACTCTGAACTATAGTGAATCATCTTGTAGTCTACTATCAATGCTTTTATTTTAGAGACAAAATGCCAACAGGTTTGTTCACTCTGCACAGGAAAATTGTGGTTCCGCAACCCCCAGTAGCACAATCCTCCTCATCTGCGACAACATCTTCCCCGTCTGCTGCCCCGGCAGCATCTGCTTCGTGCTTTGACCTGTTGGGCTCCATCATGCAGAACCAGGACCTACTGGCCAAGGGAAGTAAGCACGTCATCATCAAGAGGGACGGTAAGTCTCCACAGTGGGTACTGGGCCACTGTATGTATTTAGACTCCATTTTTGGAACCAACTTATCAGTATAGCTAATGTGATTGCTTCTAGTCTAGTGTTCATATGAACTGAAAGCTCTCACAACATGACAGTAGCCCTTTTGCTTCCTCTGGCCTTTCTAATTTGTCATTTTAGATTCCTGAGTGACATACAGTGTGACAGAGTGTTAGGCACTTAAATGTTATCGTATATGTTGCTGCTAATAGCCAAGTTCCCATTTGCAGCAGCTGTATAAATTGAGGACAATAAGCAGAAAAGCCAAAACAATTGACACAGTATTCAACCAAGGGTGCATGGAATAGAACCCAGGATCTTAGTCTTAGTCTTAACCACTGGACTTGGATCCCCCTTGTAGACAATGCTGTACTCATTTTTTTGTCAGGCTAGTACAATTAGACTTAATGAGGACTTTGTCTGCTTGAGATGATGTTTGAGATGCAGATGGGAATGAAATGGACATTGTGTCCCAAGAGTCTAATAGCAACCAGTGTGAAAATGTGTGCTACTGTGGCAATGAAAAAGGTCTATGGCATACAATTTCAGCTCTTTTTTAGTCTGAATAGGTCCAATTTTTTCATTTCATTTTCATCTTCCTGAAATATTTCATTTTATGGGATGGGGAACCCAACGTTCACCTTCAAATTTACCTATGCTTGGTCTATTAGGGTGAAATGTCAACTGCATTAGGAAATTGTTGCAAGTCAGATTGGGAGACTGGTGTAGCAATAGCTGCAAGTGTTGTCTGTGTTTGTGTCTTAGTATTTAAAACAAAAATTGTTTAGTATTCCCTATTCATTGATCCCAGGCATAGTGCAAGACAATGCAATAATTTATCAATGTTTCGTGACAGTACACCATGGCACACCAATACAGTCAACAAATCATTGCTGGTCGTCCGTGCGCAGCACCTTGTTTAATAATAATAATAATAATAATTGCATTTATATAGCGCACATCCATGCTCAAGAGCATGCTCTATGCGCTTTACAACTATTATTACCCCAGCAGACCCTCTGAGAACACTCAGAAACATTCTCAGCTTCTGAGGAAGCATACAGTGCAAGCTGCGGATTTCACGCGCTCAAACACTATCAAACTGACAAAGTCTTTCACTGTTTATAGCCGGGTACCCATTTCCACCTGGGTGAAGTGAGGAAAATTTGTGCAAAGTGCCTTTCCCAAGGACACAACGTCGGGCCCCTGACGGGATTCGAACCCACAACCTTACGGTTGCGAGTCCGAGAGCCTAACCACTAAGTCAGGGTTTTTATGTTGTGACGAAGGATACACCCCTCCCATTGACCACCCACCAAAGTGCTGTGTCATCGACATATGCCTGACATTATTGTGAGCCTGAGCACACTAACCACTCAGCCACTTTTATTTTTTCTCCAGGTTCCCTACATGCAGCAGGTTCGAAAAGTAGTTCTCAATCCAACAGTAGTCCGTCCTCGTCTGCACAGTCCAGCGGTGTTGAGGCCAGAAGTGATAGCTCCCTGCAGGTCAAGCAGTCACCAATCAAGAAATCCTCCTCAGCCTCTGAGGTCACAGCTAAATCTGACAAGACCATAAGCTGGGAAATACGAGACAAAAAGCGCACGGCTCGAGTAAAGAGTTCCACTTCATCGAAGTCTGTGGAGACCGAGGCGAGTTTTTCAAAATCAGCGGATTCTGATGAAGAGTTAGCAACGATGGCGATGGGTGGTACTGAAGGGATGATGGATACTAGTGGAGATGAGATGGTGGAGGAGAAGAGAGGTGGAGCTAGCCGTGGGGCGAGTGAAACCATGGCGGAGGGTTTTCTAGATTCTTTGGTGTCGTCTTCAGCCCAGCGAACATCAGACGATGGTTGTGACCTAAGCGAGACTGGCCCGTCTAGTTCTGCTGTGTTCTGTGATGATGGAAGTGCTGACCGTTTGGGTGGTCAAAATTTGAGTTCAGTCCCAGATGGTGACTCAGAAGAAAGGCATGGTGCCCGCAACACTCAGAATGAGCAGGTGGATGATTTCTCAGAGGAACCATCAACATCACAGGGTCTTTCCAACAGTGGTCCTTCCTCTTCTGCACTGTCCAGTGGTCCTTCCTCGTCTGCACAGTCCTTGGCACCCAGTCTGTCAGCTCTGGATGCCATGAGCTCTGTAGAAGGGCATGGTCGGGTCAGCCGCATGAAGAGAAATCTAGATTACCTGGTCAGCTCAAAGGGCAATCTGGCAGGTTTTGAGAGTGGAGAGGATGAGGAGACAGGAAGTATCGACACTGGCGAGGTGGGTTTCCGCTATGAGAGGGAGGAAGGGGAAGCAAGTGATAGTGGGGAGGAGGGAGAAGTGAGATCTGTTGGGGAGGCGGTTGAGGAGGAAGGGGATGGGGGAGACCAGGAGGAGGGGGAGATTGTGGATGATGAGGAGGAGTGGGCTCCCCCAGCAGGAGGGTGTGCGGAGGAGGAGGAGGAGGGGGGTGGTGGAGGTCTTGACGTGAACGCGATTCACATTGAGGAGATGGAAAGGGGAACCTTCCGGAAGAGGAGTGAGAGTCAGGGAGAGGTTCAACTGGGAGGGGGTGGAGGGGATGCAGGGGAGATGGGTAAGACACAGGAGGATAAATTTGATAAAGACTCGCCTGTTGTGAAAGAAGAAGAAGGTGCTGTTACTGATGAAGAAGAGCGAGATGGACGAGTAAATGGGTCCATGATGGGCAGCTTGGTGACTCATAACTTTGATGAAAAAAAGGAGAAAACATTGAAGAAGGAGGAGGAGGAGGAAGCAAAGAGGAAGGTGGAGGAGGAAGAGAGGAATAGACAGGAAGCAGAGGAGGACAAGAGCAAAAAGAAGATCAGCATCCTTGACTTCCTGGGACCCGCCGGGCCCAAGTTTGGAGTGGAGGGAGAGGGGTCAACGTCCGTTGTGTCCCGAGGGGGAGGGAGGGGCAGGGGGAGAGGTTTTCATTATGGTGGCCGTGGAGGGAGGGGAGGCAGAGGAACTACGGGTTTTGGTGGGGAGGAATATTTTGAGAATGGGAGAGAGGAGGAAGGGGGAGGGAGATTTTACCGTGGTAGAGGACGAGGTAGATGGTATCCGGGCTCTTCAGAACAGGGTTTCCGATTTGGCAGTGGGAGAAAACGTAAAGGTTATGATGGAGAAGAAGAGGAGGAGGAGGATGGAGGCTCTGAGTTCTTTGGGAGGAGAGATGGTCGCTGGCAGAAAGATGACGAGTGGAGCGGGGAGCCCTCCTGGCAGCATGGGGAGAAACACAGTAGAAAATACCGGAAGTTTCAACCCAATGGTGAAAAGCGGCGTCGACGCTCTGATTCCCAGGATAGCCGGCCTGTCAGTCAAAGGTCAGGGTCATATGACAGCAGCTCGTCTCGGCCTCGGCGGAGGGACAGCGAGAAGGATGAACGGCGGAGGGGGAACAGAGGAAAAAGACGAAGGAGTAGGTCAAGGTCGAGGAGTGAGGAAAGGAAACGGGGAAGGAGGTATGAAGGAGATAGGCACCAGAGCCGAGAGGAGAAACGTAGACGGCGGGGGAAGTGGAGCCGAACTCGCAGGGACAGGGAGGAAGAGGAAGACTCTTCCAGCAGCTCAGGAGAGGAGGGTTCTGGTAACGGAAACGTCAGCTCAGGGATGAGTGGAGATGAAGGGGCAGAGGAGAGGGAAAGGATGGAAGAGGTATCAACAAACGGGTATGCTTATAATAGAGATCATGACCTCCCAGCTAGCTCCACAAGTGCTGCTGACAACTTGGAGAAGGTTAATGAGAGGCAACCATGGCCGGGCCATCCCCCTCCTATACAGGGGGCTCCTGCAGAGATCCATGCCCACCACCCTTCAGTACATATCCACGGTGGCCGACAGCAGCCACCAGCCCCGTTCACTCAGCACCCCGACGGCCCCCACGAATTCCTCGGATCTGTCCGAGATGACGTCACACTCACTACACCGAAGTCTGCCCCTCTCTATGTAGATTTCGCAACCTCAGTGCTTT
>NW_004797404.1:9889-11639 GCF_000002075.1 Aplysia californica | reverse complement strand
GCAGCATCATCTGCCTCCCCACCCCACAGCAAGACCCCCAGCCCACCCAGGAGCCATTTCGTACCCACAATCCTCGTATCCACCGCCTCACTACTCTGGCCCACCCCACCCCCACAATCCCGCCACGGCTCCGGGGTCTAGACCCATGACCCGTCCTCATAGCTACCCTTACCCTGGGTACCCTACCTACCCTCCGGCCCCGAGACCCATGAACCCAATGCACAACGCGACCCTCCCCCCACCAGTCCCGCCCCCTGGCCATCCCACCACCCACCCTACCTCTACACCGCACAATGCAGGTTTCCCCCCACACTACGGGCACACCCCTCCATCACAACCCCCTACAGCCAGCACCACCGCAGCCCACCCTCACATGTCGCAACACCCACCCTATTACCCTGGGCCGCCCTCGGGTCACTACCCACCACCTGCCCCTGCTACGACACGACACCCTATGTACCCAACGGCACCCGCAGTGGGCTCAACGTACCCATCCCACCCCCCTACCAGCCAACATCAGCCACCACCCCAACAACCACCTGCCCCTGCTGCCCACCCGGGCTACCCCCGCTACCCACAACCCGTGACAGGTGTGGAGAAGGTAGAACCAGGAGTTACCCTCAAACAGGAAGTGGGGGGCGGTGGGAAACTAGAGCCAGGAACAGCAGGGAAAGTTGAAAGTCATCCTGCGTTGCGTCATGAGGCCGGTAAAACACGATTGAAATCCCCGAAGCAAGAGAAGGTGAGCCGGCGGGCCAGCTATCGCATCTCCCCACCGCCCGCCATCCGGGGAGTGGCCACATCAGACAGACTGGCCTCCAATATCCTGCATGATGAGGTGAGTCGCTGCATGTTTGTCCGTTGTTGACTGTATGATCTTTAACCCATACCATAGTTGATTTTTTTAGTGCAACAAGCCTGTTTCTCCCAAGTAACACTTTTAGCATGTGGAGATATTGATAGGCTGTTGCTGGTAAAACACCTGAGTTTGATTCCCACATAGGGAAATTGATTTTAGTGAATGTTTGTTTTTACTGGGATGTTATTACAGTGTTGAAAGGGGTGTTAAAGCTATACAATGACTAATGACCAGTGCTGGGATGCTGGGTCCCTCACAGCCAGGGTTGGTCCTGACAGGTTGGGTTGAAGCTGTCAGCATTCTAAATGACTTCAAATACATTAAAGGGGTCAGAAAACATTTACTGTTATGTCACAACATCTGTCAGAGATGAGTCTTTTTTGTATTGTCCTTATAGTTATTTGGATCGACAAGGGCTTCTTCAATGTGTGATGTGGGTGGTTGGTGGGTGTTCTGGTGTGGTTTGCTCTTTCTTTGCTAAAAACGCCTACCTTTTTTATCTCTCATCCTTTTTTTCTTTGTATTTTACTCACTTGTAACCACCTCAAATCTTGGGCATTTGTATGACCTATTTGTGTAGCAAGTTCCATAAAAGTAGACTGGACTGGACTGGACTGGACTGGACTGGACTGGACTGGACTGGACTGGACTGGACTAGACTAGACTAGACTAGACTAAAGCTTGTTACTTAGTCTGATGGACTGTTGTATTTCATCCACTGTTATGTCTGTGTGGGGGGCAGGTGAAGAAAGGTTTTAAACAGCTGGTGGAGGACGCAGTGCGCAGCGCTCTCAAGGCCGCCTGGAGCAACAAGAAGATCAGCAAGGAGGAGTACAAGGACATCTTCAAGAGATCCGTGGAGAAGGTCAGTGTCATGAGGATGAGGGGGTG